>NW_016836362.1:0-1422 GCF_001698545.2 Rhinopithecus bieti | reverse complement strand
GCGCCGGGTTGGGAGCTGTCCAATCAGGCGCGCAGGGGGAGAGGACCTAGCGGTTTCAGGCACATGCTGGGGCCTTCGCCTCTCGCTGTGCCGCAGTCTCCAGGTTCCGTTCTTTACTGCTGTGTCTCTGCTCCTTCAGGCCCAGCCTAGGTGGCCCTGTGACCTGCAGGTGTTGAGAGATCCATGCTTAAGACGCCAGGGCCTCCTGAAAGCCTAGAAATGGTGAGTGTGTGGGGCCTGGTATCCTGAGAAGCGGCGGGATGTCTGGAAGTGGCTGAAACAGCCTGTGGCGGGACCTGGGTTCCCTCAGGCCGCAAGATGGCGGCTGGGCCCACCCTGGGACTTGTATCCTGTCCCGACCTTGCACGGTGACCTCGCCCTGTCCGCAGCACTCGGTCGCCTGGATGGTGAGGGTGGGCAGGAGGGTCCTAGGGAGACCTCCGATTAGGGGTGTGGGGCTTGTGCGAGGGGAGCTATCGTCCGGGGTCGTCTGTCCCTTCTTTCTCCTGTTAAACCTTAAAGGGCATCACTGCAAAAATGTTAAAGAATTTATTGGAACAAAGAGCAGTTCAAGAATTGTCCAGGACAGAGCCATGGTTTCTGGTCCATAGGAGGGGCTTGAAGGAGTAGCTTTTATAAGGTGCATGAGGATGGAAACTCAATTCAGTAAATGATTGGGGACAGTTATGTAGTTGTCTTATCTATACAATCGAGGTGGAAATTTTCTAGTTATGTGATCAGAGGTTAATTGGCAGTTTTTGGTGGGTTAAGCCTGAATTTTGTTTCCCTCTGAGGAAGTAATTTACAAGAAGAGTTAGATTTTTTTTTAATATAGGAACACAGAGCACTAGAGCTATCTCAGTCTAATTGCCTGCTGTTTAATTATTCTAACACTCCCCAGGGGAATGGTTTTCCCTTGCATTTTCCAAATGTGTCTCAAGCAGGGTCTCAAGTCCAACGCCCTGTTCCCCAAGTCTAACTCTGGATTGCAGTAAAATACTAAATTTCCAGTCGGTTGTGGTGGCTCACACCTGTAATTCCAGCACTTTGGGAAGCTGAGGCGGGTGGATCACGAGGTCAGGCATTGGATACCAGCGTGGCCAACTTAGTGAAACCCCCGTCTCTACTACAAATACAAAATAATAATAATAATAAAAAAACAGCCGGGTGTGGTGGTGGGCACATGTAATCCCAGCTACTCGGGAGGCTGAGGCAGGAAAATCGCTTGGACCTGGAAGGCGGAGGTTGCAGGGAGCTGAGATCACGCCACTGCACTCAAGCCGGGGCGACAGTGTGAGACTGTGTCTCAAAAAAAGAAAAAAAAAAAGAAAAAAAAAAACACCTAAATTTCTAGTTTCTTCTGACATTCCCAAATGCTAATTTCCCTCCATAATTCACAAGATTATCCCCTATTTGTCCTTT
>NW_016836361.1:0-928 GCF_001698545.2 Rhinopithecus bieti | reverse complement strand
GAAAATTGATCATCTTAAGACATTCAGTTTCCAAACAATAGTCATGATATATTTCTGCATTTCACCAGTTTTTAGAATATATCTCAATAGTATTATAATTTCTCCACAGAGATTTACATACCTTTTATAAATTTACTCCTACGAATTTCATTTTTTAAGGCTATTGTAAATAACGAATGCAGGAGCTCATGGAACTTCACCGTAAAATATGGCTTCATGGTATTGTAATGAGTATTTTGAATTAAAATCCCTTAGAGATCAACAGATGCTGGAAGAGATTTTTCCCCCCTATCTACATAAAGACCGGACTAGTTTTCAGTTCTCTTACCAGGGAGAACAATTGTTTCTCCTCTCCCTCCTCCTGCCTCTCAATCCTGAAGTTTCCTTATCTGCCTAATTCTAAACTTACCAAAGAAGAAAACAATGACTTCCGGTCCCTTCCCTGAGTTTTCCTTAACTGAACCCATATCACAAGAAGGAAGACTAACGTCTGTCAACAAACCTGGACAGACTTTTGTCACAAACAAAAGTCTGCTCTGTGAGTCCAATAGACTCTGTCCTGGGCCATTGTTTTCTTCAAGCCCACCAAATTCCTAAAAATCATTTATTATTCCCCTGAAATCATCCACACTTCCCCATCTCTCCCCTAAGAAGAAGGCTCTACAAGCATCTGTACCCATTGAAGTATTGGCCAATCACTCCGATTTTCCCCGTGTGCATAGGAGAAATAAATTCGTATGCTTTTTCTCTTATCTATCTGCCTTTTATGACTTGATTTTCAGTGAAGCCTCCAAGGGCAAAAGGAAGCTTTCCCTTCATTGCTACAAAACTTTAAAATTAAATTTTTTATTTATTGCTGTTATGTGGAAAACATTGATTTTATATCTTGCAACCTTATTAAACTTTCTGATAAATTCTAATAATTTAT
>NW_016836360.1:0-1039 GCF_001698545.2 Rhinopithecus bieti | reverse complement strand
GTTTATTGATTTGCATAATTTGAACCAGCCTTGCATCCCAGGGATGAAGCCGACTTGATCTTAGTGGATAAACTTTTTGACATGCTGCTGGATTCATTTTGCCAGTATTTTATTGAGGATTTTTGCATCGATGTTCATCAGGGATATTGATCTAAAATTCTCTTTTTTTGTTGTGTTTCTGCCAGACTTTGGTATCGGGATGATACTGGCCTAATAAAATGAGTTAGGGAGGACTCCCTCTTTTTCTATTGATTGGAATAGTTTCAGAAGGAATGGTACCAGCTCCTCTTTGTACCTCTGGTAGAATTTGGCTATGAATCCGTCTGGTCCTGGACTTTTTCTGGTTGGTAGGCTATTAATTATTGCCTCGATTTCAGAACCTGTTATTGGTCTATTCAGGGATTCAACTTCTTCCTGGTTTAGTCTTGGAAAGGTGTACGTGTCTAGGAATTGATCAATTTCTTCTAATTTTCTAGTTTATTTGCATAGAGGTATTCATAGTATTCTCTGATGGTAGTTGTATTTCTGTTTGTATTTCTCATAGCCCCTTTATCATTTTTTATTGTGTATATTTGATTCTTCTGTCTTTTCTTCTTTATTAGTCTTGCTAGTGATCTGTCAATTTTGTTGATCTTTTCAGAAAACCAGCTCCTGGATTCATTGATTGTTTGAAGGGTTTTGTGTCTCTATCTCCTTCAGTTCTGCTCTGATCTTAGTTATTTCTTGCCTTCTGCTAGCTTTCAAATGTGTTTGCTCTTGCTTCTCTAGTTCTTTTAATTGTGATGTTAGGGTATCAATTTTAGATCTTTCCTGCTTTCTGTTGTGGGCATATAATGCTATAAATTTCCCTCTACACACTGCTTTAAATGTGTCCCAGAAATTCTGGTATGTTGCGTCTTTGTTCTCATTGGTTTCAAAGAACATCATTATTTCTGCCTTCATGTTGTTATTTACCCAGTAGTCATTCAGGAGAAGGTTGTTCGGTTTCCATGTAATTGAGCAGTGTGTAGTGAGTTTCTTAATCCTGAGTTCTAATTTG
>NW_016836359.1:0-2883 GCF_001698545.2 Rhinopithecus bieti | reverse complement strand
ATCCCCCAAGTCAACTGAGGTCCAGGGCCCAGAAGGCAGCCCTAGCATCCAAAAAGAGGCTGTCCAGGGTATTGCAGGCAGCCTTGCTCCACTCCTCACTAAGGAAGAGACTGTTCAAGACCCAGCTGCTCCTGCCATCTCACTCCCCAAACAGGACAAGGGGGTCCAGGGCTCTGAAGGGAGCCCCATCTCATCTCTCACCCAGAAAGAGGTTGTGCAGGACCCTGCTGTTCTCCCTGCCCCATCTTCCTCAGTGGACAGGGTGTCCCCCACCCCAGGAGGCACCTGTGCCCCAGTGCCAACAGGAGCAGAGGCCAGCACGGAGTCCCAGCTTGTCTCTCACCCCACTGAGGGCAAGATGTGCCCAGAGACATTGAGGGAGGAGGATGAGGTGGCCCTGGCCACTGACCTGGAGATATTCCTGGATACCCTGTGGAGCATGGAGCCCCCGAGATCTTCCGCACTCACCGGCTGCCACGAGCCCCTCGCTCCTCCTACCTGTCCATGTATGCCACACTGCTTGCCATTGAGGAGGACCAGCCAGGGCCATGGGTGCTGGGCCCCAGCCCCCAGGAGGTGCCTTCACTGGAAGAGAAAGAGGAGGAGGAGGAGGAGGAACCAGAAAACCCCTATCTAAGTGATGACGAGAAGCTTCAGCGCAGGCAGGAGAAAGCTGGGCCCAACCCCTCCTGGGACCTCCACCCTGCCAGGCCCACCCAGGTCTCCTGCTCTCCTCTTGAGATGATGAAGCAGCATGTAGCAGGAACCAAGGGCCCCCACTTAGAGCTGGGGTTGGAATTGCAGGGAGGCAGCAGACCCACTTCCCGTCTTGGAGGCAGCCTTCTTTTCGGCAGTCTGGTGCCTGCCACCAAGGAGGTCTCCACCCCGGAACCGCTGGGCACAAAACTATCTGCCCTGCTGCCCCATGGGGCACTGGGGCTCAGGAAGGTGCCAGGACAGTTGCCCCTGCTTTGCAGTGAAAGACCATCCCTGACGGAGAAGCTTGCCTGTGCCCTGCCCCTAGAGGAGTGGGTAAGTGAGGCCTTGGGTGGTGTGAAGAGAGTGGTGCTGGGAGTCAGAGTCGGGGGGCAGAGCCTTCTGTCTGAAGGCTGGTTCAGTTGACCTGTGCAAGCCACATCTCTTGGGCCTCAATCTCCCTATCCCTACTGTGGATTCCAAAGGGCATGGGGGCTCCAAGATCCTGGGAGCTGAGGAAGGCGAGTGATGAGCACCAAGCTCCTGGGACAGGGTGATGAGTCCTCTGGGGGTTGGGAACAAGTGTGAGCATCCTCTATGTACCAGCTCGTTGGGGGTGGGGGTCAATAGGGAGGATGTGGGATCTTTGGAATGGCAGATTGTGGGGAGGCAGGAAAGAAGTGACACCACAGGACTTACTTTATCACCTGCCTCCGTTTCAGAGCCCAGCCTTAAAGACCCAGGGCAAGCCGAACACCAGGCCTGGAAAGGTAGGGCTGTGGGGGCAAGCAGGTGGGGGCAGCAGGAGGCAGGGGCCTGGGGTCAGGGCCTGAAGACCCCTCTGTGCCTTCTCAGGTGATCTTCTCGGAGTCTGGCTGCCAAGGCAGTGGCAGGGAGGTCTGGGGAGACATTGTTGATGCCTCAGGCTGGGCCCCTGTAGCCTCCATAAGGGTAGTTCGAGGCTGGTGAGTGGGGAGTGCCCAGCAGGGCACCTGGCTGTGAACCCGGTGGGGGGTTCAGAGGGGAGTGAGAAGTGACCAGGCCAGCCTGGGAGAAACCCCATCAGCTACCCAGCAGCCCTGGGCACATACTCCTCCCCATCTGTGACCCTGGAATCTCTGTGCCCACAGCTGGGTGCTGTACGAAGAGCCAGAGTTCCGGGGTCAGAAGCTGGTCCTGCCTGAAGGAGACATGGAACTCAGAACCCCAGGGACAAAGTGGAGTCCCCAAGGCATCGGCTCCCTAAGGAGGGTTGTCTGGGTGAGTGAGTTGCAGGTGGGAGACGACCTCGAGGTGCCTAGAGTTGAAATCCCCGAGGCCGGGAGCAGTGACTCATGCCGGTAATGCCAGCACTTTGGGAAGCCAAGGCAGGTGGATCGGCTGAGGACAGGACTTGGAGACCAGCCTGGCCAACATGGTGAAACCCTGTGTCTACTAAAAATACAAAAATTAGCCGAGTGTGGTGGCATGCGCTTGTAATCCCAGCTTCTCAGGAAGCTTACTTGAGCAGGAGAATTACTTGAACCCGGGAGGCGGAGGCTGCAGTGAGCCTAGCTTGCACCACTGCACGCCAATCTGGGTGACAGAGTGAGACTCCATTTGAAAAGAAATTCCTGGGAGAGATCTTACGGGGGTAGCGGGCAGAGGGGCTTAATATGGACTAGTCTGTAGATTCCTGACCATGGATCTGACTGGGGAAGAAAGAGATTCTGGGAATTGGGCAGCCTGGGTTGAGGCCAAGCTCAGCTTGGGAAAGCAGCCTGGGGAAGTTTGAGTGCATGCTCAAGCAGGAAGGGGAGAGAGCAGCAGAGACAAGGTGGGAGGGGATGTTCGGGTTACCTGCCCCCCAGGGGCCAGCTTGCAGGCCCCAAGTCAGACCTGAGGTGCCAGGCATGTTTGCTCATTCATTTGCTCACAGATCCTCACTCATGTCTAATATGTGCCAGGCACCAGTGCCAGACAATGGGCAGTGGGGGGAGATCCCCTCTCTGCCCTGCAGTACTTACAGTCAAGCTAGGCTGTGAGGATTGGGTTTAGAGCAGGGATGCCATATAACCAGACTAGGGATTTATAAACATCCCACTGGCTGCCAGGTGGAGAAAAGAGGGATCCTGGAGAGAGGGAGACCAGGACGGGCTGTGCTTTCCAGCCAAGGGGCACCTCTGATTTTTGAGGAAGGGCTCTGTG
>NW_016836358.1:0-1464 GCF_001698545.2 Rhinopithecus bieti | reverse complement strand
ACAGCTAGTTAACACTTGAGGACTTACACTGAACTAAGAACTGTTCCCAGAATCTTATATATATAGATTGGCTTGTTTAACCCTCACAACAAACTATGAAGCAGTTTTATTATTACCTCCATTTTATGGATGAGAAAACTAAGACACAGAGAGATCCTTCGCATGGTCACATATCTAGAAGCCAAAATCTGCTCACAAGACAGTCTGCTCCAGAGTCCCCACTCCTGACCATGACACCATACCACCTTGTGAAAAATAACAGCAATCATTTATTAGCACGTACTAGGTGCTGGAGCTCTATCTGTATTCACCCGTGCAATCATCACAACCACCCTATGAGGTCAATACCATAATTACCGGTATCTTACAATGAGGGAATTGAGGCACAAAGAGGGACTTAGCTAAGGTTGCAAAGCTAGTCAGGTCACACCTACTTGCCTTGGGTCACAGCAAGTCAAGATCTAAAACAGGCAGTCTGGCCTCAGAGTTCACTCTCCCAACCACTATTCTATCTTGCTTCTCAGTGTTTCTGTGAATTTGCATCAGAGATGAACACATTTTAACTTGAAGTATAATGAAGGAATTGCAGTGTCCTAGTATCTACATGAGCTTGCATGCCTTCAAAACTTCCTTCCTGCTGGGTACGGTGGCTCAAGCCTGTAATCCCAGCACTTTGGGAGGCCAAGGCGGACGGATCACGAGGTCAGGAGATCGAGACCATCCTGGCTAACATGGTGAAACCCCGTCTCTACTAAAAATACAAAAAATTAGCCGGGTGTGGTGGCGGGCGCCTGTAGTCCCGGCTACTTGGGAGGCTGAGGCAGGGGAATGGCGTGAACCCAGGAGGTAGAGCTTGTAGTGAGCCAAGATCATGCCACTGCACCCCAGCCTAGGTGACAGAGCGACACTCGTGTCAAAAAAAAAAAAACTTCCTTCCTATTACCTTGATTGTCTCATATTCACCCCCTAGTGAGTATTTCATCTCCACTAGGATTCTACCTCACTGATTCAACCATATGTATTTCTCACTTTAAATACTTTTGAGACACAGAATGCATTCTTGAATCCAACTTCAAACTCCGATATAAGAAAACTGTAGAGTAATACCTACTAGAAAAGCATGCTACCACGATCTAGCAGAATAAAAATTGAAAACAGGTTTTTAAAGTCCTCAATAGGAAAGTGTAACAAAAAGCCTGCAGGGATTGGACACAAAGGCCTGGGGAGAAACGTGGTAACAGTCAGTCTAGTTGGCTAACAATGCCAGGAAAGAGGCAGCACAATTCAACAGCTACAGGTTGACTAAACTTCCAGAAGGCCTGTTGCCACTACACTAACAAAACACAGCACACTGCAAAGCCGGCCACGATTTGAAATATGTGCTCATCACAAGTGTTCGACTCCATGGAGATCATTTTTTTCGTAGACTATTCTCCAACGTATGACATTTTTAATGGAAGTGAA
>NW_016836357.1:0-678 GCF_001698545.2 Rhinopithecus bieti | reverse complement strand
ACTGATAGCTGGGCGTGGTGGCTCATGCCTGTAATCCCAGCACTTTGGGAGGCCGAGGCAGGTGGATCATCTGAGGTCAGGAGGTTGAGACCAGCCTGACCAACATGGAGAAACCCCATCTCTACTAAAAATACAAAATTAGCCAGGTGCGGTGGCTCACGCCTGTAATCCCAGCACTTTGGGAGGCTGAGGTGGGCGGATCACCTGAGGTCAGGAGTTCGAGAGCAGCTTGACCAACATGGTGAAACCTCATCTCTACTAAAATACAAAAGTTAGTGGGGCATGGTGGCAGGTGCCTGTAATCTCAGCTACTTGGGAGGCTGAGGCAGGAGAATTGCTTGAAACCAGGAGGCGGAGGTTGCAGTGAGCCAAGATTGGCCATTGAATTTCAGCCTGGCAACAGAGGGAGACTCTGTCTCAGAAAAGAAAAAAAAAAGAAATCTAGTGATAATCTGACTGAGGATCCTTTGCATGTGAGAAGTAGCTTCTCCTTTGTTTCATTCAAGATTCTTTGTCTTTTGATACTTGAATTATAATGTGTCTTGGGTGAGATACTTTGAATTGTCCTATTTTGAGTTTGTTGAGCTTCTTGGTTTTTGTGAAAGTAAGTTTTAATAGAGGCAGGATCTCATGGCTGGGTGCAGGAGCTCACGTTCGTAATCCCAGCACTTTGGGAGG
>NW_016836356.1:0-908 GCF_001698545.2 Rhinopithecus bieti | reverse complement strand
AAAAGCAGACCACAGAAGAGAAAAAAACTGCCCTTCAAACTATAAAAAGATGTCAACTTCACTAATACTAAGAGAAATGCAAAACTACTGCTTAGATATACAAACTTTTACCTGTTAGATTACCAAAGGTACGAAGAACAGCTTTTTTATTCATATATTGGTAAAACTGGGAACATATATTGGTAAAACTACAGGGAGAAAAATTTGGGTCTATTTATCAAAATTACTTGCAAAACTCCTTTGACCCAATGTTTCCACCCACTGAAATTAATAATCTTATAGATTATTTGTATACAAGCAAAATGACATATATAAAAGAGTTAGTCATCAAAGTAGAAGATCAGAAAGTGCAACAACTGATTGATTAGATAACATGGTTAAAAAGAAAAAAAAGGCCGGGCGCAGTGGCTCACACCTGTAATCCCAGCACTTCCGGAGGCTGAGGCGGGCAGATCATGAGATCAGGAGATCGAGACCATCCTGGCTAACACGGTGAAACCCCGTCTCTATTAGAAATACAAAAAAAAATTTAGCTGGGTGCAGTGGCGGGCGCCTGAAGCCCCAGCTACTCCGGAGGCTGAGGCAGGAGAATGGTGTGAACCCGGGAAGCAGAGATTGCAGTGAGCCGAGATAGTGCCACTGCAGTCCCGCCTGGGCGAAAGAGTAAGACTCATCTCAAAAAAATAAAAAAATTAAAAAAAGCTCTATACTGATAACAGGATAAATTGCTCATGCCAGGTGCGGTGGCTCACACCTGTAATCTCAGCACTTTGGAAGGCTGAGGCAGTAGGTTCATTTGAGGCCAGGAGTTCAACACCAGCCTGGCCAACATCGTGAAACCCCATCTCTACTAAAAATATAAAAATTAGCTGCTGGCCGGGCGCGGTGGCTCAAGCCTGTAATCCCAG
>NW_016836355.1:0-2097 GCF_001698545.2 Rhinopithecus bieti | reverse complement strand
TGGTGGCTCATGCCTGTAATCCCAGAACTTTGGGAGGCCGAGGCGGGTGGATCAATTGAGGTCAGGAGTTCGAGACCAACCTGGCCAACATGGTGAAACCCCGTCTCTACTAAAAAAATACAAAAATTAGCCAGGCATGGTGGCACACATTTGTAATCCCAGCTACTCAGGAGCCTGAGACAGGAGAATCACTTGAAACCAGGAGGTGGAGTTTGCAGTGAGCCAAGATCGCGCCACTGCACTCCAGTCTGCATGACAGAACGAAACTCTGTCTCAAAAAAAAGGAAGTCAAACTCAACAAAAACAGAGTAGAAAGGAAGTTGCCAGGGGCTGGGGGTTTGGGGGAAATCGGAAGATGTGGGTCAAAGGGTACAAACTTTCAGTTATAAGGTAAATATGTTTTTAATGTACAGCCATGTGACTATATAGTTAATAATAGTGCATTGTATACTTGAAGTTTGCTAAGAGGGTAGATCTTAAGTATTCTCACTGCACACACACAAAGGTAACTATGTGAGGTGATGGATATGTTAATTAGCTGATTGTGACAATCATTTAACAATGTATATGCATTTCAGCACATCATATTGTATACCTTAAATATATGAAATTTTTATTTGTCAATTATACCTCATTAAAGCCACAAAAAAATTTGTAGAATTACAGTGTAGTTTCTATTTGAATTTGGTATTCTAATATGTGTACAATTCTTAATTTCTTGTCTTTGTTTTTGTTTTTGTAGATAGCCAAGTGTTTTCATGGGGAAAAAACAGCCATGGGCAGCTGGGCTTGGGGAAGGAGGTCCCCTCCCAAGCCAGCCCGCAAAGAGTGAGGTCCCTGGAGGGGATCCCACTGGCTCAGGTGGCTGCCGGAGGGGCTCATAGCTTTGCCCTGTCTCTCTGTGGGACTTCGTTTGGCTGGGGAAGTAACAGTGCAGGGCAGCTGGCCCTCAGTGGGCGTAGTGTCCCAGGTAAGGAGATAGTCTTGTTTGTGCAGTAAATCATTCTTTCTTTCCATTTGGAAGACGAACTTGGCAAAGGGCAGTCTTAACAGTTAAAACAGTGGTTCCCAAACTTGTGACACATTCGAATAACCTAGGGAGCTGTATTAGTTTCTTGTTGTAGCGGTAACAAATCATCTCAATCCTAGCAGCTTAAAACAACACAAATGTATTATCGTGTGGTTCTGGAGGTTAGAATTCTAACACAGGTCTCACTGTGCTAAAGTCAAGGTGTTAGCAGGTTGCCTGAATTCATCTCTACAGGCTCTGGGGGAGAATCCATTTTCGTGCCTTCCCCAGCTTCTAAAGGCCACCTGCATTAATTGACTCATAGACCTCTTCTTTAAAGCTAGCAGTGGCTGATCAAGTCTTTCTCAAGTCACATTACTTTCACATAGATTCTTCTGTCTCCCTCTTCCTCAGTTAAAAGACCCTTGATTACAGTGTGCTCACCTGGATAATC
Organism: Rhinopithecus bieti; assembly: GCF_001698545.2. Taxonomy (NCBI): domain Eukaryota; kingdom Metazoa; phylum Chordata; class Mammalia; order Primates; family Cercopithecidae; genus Rhinopithecus; species Rhinopithecus bieti. Next base: position 634 of record NW_016836355.1, on the reverse strand, counting down.
CAGGCGACTCTCCCTTGTTTTAAGGTCAACGGATTAGCAACTTTAGTTCCATCGGTTTTGGTAACTTAACGTATTTACAGGCTCCAGGATTAGGAAGTGGGAGACCATTATTCTTTGGGAGGCCATTATTCTGCCTACTGTGGGATCCTTTAAAAATCCTGATGCCCAGGTCAGACCCCATACCTATTAAATCAGAATGTCTGGGGGTGAAACCCAGAAGCATCCGTCGTCATTAGAGATCTCACAGGTGATTCCAATTTGCAGCAAAGTTTAGAAACTGCTGGATTGGGAGACTGCTAACATTAGGTCAAACAACCAGTTCCTCTAGACAAAAGAAAACTCCTATAAACAACCAGTTCCCCTGAACACAAAACTCTTCAAGATGTACTCCCCACAAACTCCATCCTCCTCTATTCAATTCCTTACATTCAGCTAACATATAGTTAACACCTAACCTGTGCCAGTCCCATGCTGAGCACCTATACCTTGTTTCATTTCATCATTTCAGCATTAGCTAAGTTTTTCTTTCCTTTCTTTTCCTTTTCCTTTTGTTCCCCTCCCCTTCTCCCCTCCCCTCTCCTTCTCCTCCTCCCCTCCCCTTCTCTTCCTCCCCTCCCCTCCCCTTCTCCTCCTC
>NW_016836354.1:0-2090 GCF_001698545.2 Rhinopithecus bieti | reverse complement strand
CTGACCTCAGCAAATGCTTTTTGTCTAAGCTTCAGTTTCCTGCCTGTGAATGGGGTTGGGGCTGTGCTCTGGTTTCAGCCTTGTGGCTCCGGGGTTGTGGTGACAAAGCCATCAAGCTGGGTTGGAGGATTAACAGGGAAACTTCAGACTGGCTGCCGTGTCTACCTCTTCCTCATACTCCTCTCTCTGCTGCATCCTGGGAAGCTGCTCAGCTCAGCCTAGATTAGGCTCAGTTGTGGGTGTGTCTGAGGCTGGGCCTGACCCTGCTCCTTACCCCATGGATGCAGCAGAGCCATGAAGAAATTAGTGGTGCTGGGCTTGCTGGCCGTGGACATTGTTGGCCTCTGTCTCTCGCTGCCCTTGGCCTCCAAGGAACCTGACAACCATGTGTACGCCAGGGCTGCCGTGGCTGCGGATGCCAAGCACTGCTCTGAGATTGGGAGGTGAGCAGGGCAGGGCATGGGGTCATGGGCCCTGGAAACCAGGCAAGTGGACCTGGACAATACCTTTGCCCCTCTAAGACTCAGTTTCCCCACATGTAAGCTTTGCTTGGACTCTCTCAGTAGCCTCTGGGAAGGGGACGGTGACCCCGAGAGCAGGGTTGGGTCTCCTAGAACCCAACAGGGCCCCTTTTCTCAGTTCTAAGAGTCTCTGTCACTTTGGATAAACTCCTCTGTTTTGTTGTTTGGTTGTTATTTTTACTTATTTCTATTTATTTATTGAGACGGAGTCTCGGTCTGTCACCAGGCTGGAGTGCAGTGGTGCAATCTCAGTTAACTGCAACCTCTGCCACCCGAGTTCAAGCAATTCTCATGCCTAAGTCTCCCAAGTAGCTGGGATTAGAGGCGTGCGCCACCACGCCCAGCTAATTTTTGTGTTTTTGTGTTTGTTTGTTTCTCCCCTGAGGTGGAATCTTGCTCTGTCACTCAGTATGGAGTGCAGTGGTACAATCTCAGTTCACTGCAACCTCCACCTTCCAGGTTCAAGTGAGTCTCCTGTCTCAGCCTCCCAAGTAGCTGGGACTACAGGCATGTGCCACCATGCCTGGCTAATTTTTGCATTTTTAGTAGAGACAGGGTTTCACTATGTTGGCCAGTCTGGTCTTGAACCTCTGACCTCGTGATTCACCGCCCCCCCCCACCTCCCAAAGTGCTAGGATTACAGGCGCGAGCCACTGCGTCTGGCCTAATTTTTGTGTTTTTAGTAGAGACGGGCTTTCACCATGTTGGCCAGGCTGGTCTCGAACTCCTGACCTCAGGTAATCCACCTGCTTTGGCCTCCCAAAGTGTTGGGATTACAGGTGTGAGCTATCACGCCCAGCTTATTCCTTTTTTTAAAGGTGGAGTCTTACTCTATTGCCCAGGCTGGATTGTAGGGGAGCAATCATAGTCCACTGCAGCCTCGAACTCTCGGGTTTAAGTGATCCTCCCGCCTCACTTCCTAAAGTACTAGGATTACAGGTGTGAGCCACGGCACCTGGCCTCTACTGTTTAGACTCCTATCTCATGTCATATACAAAGATCAGTTCCCTCCTAAAGACTTAAACAGAACAAATCTTATGTTTTTGATTTTTTGAGACAGGGTCTTGTTCTGTCGCCCAGGCTGGAGTGCAGTGGCGTGATCATAGCTCACTGCAGCCTTGAACCCTTGGGCTTAAGCCATCTTCCCACCTCAGCCTCCTGTGTCACTAGGACTACAGGTGTGCATCACACCTGACTAATTAAAAAAGACTGTTTTGGAGAGATGAGGTCTCACTATATTGCCCAAGCTGGTCTTGAACTCCTGGCCTCAAGTGATCCTCCATCTTGGCCTCCCAAAGTGCTGAGATTACAGGTGCAAGCCACCGTCCCCAGCCAGAAAAAAAAAGTTATTAATAAAATACAGCAATTTCCCTTTTTGTCCCACTTATAAAAGTCATGTACATTTGTTTGCTTGAAAAAGAGGAAACTGGCTGGGCGAGGTGGCTCATACCTGTAATCCCAGCACTTTGGGAGGCTGTGGAGGGTGGATCACCTGAGGTCAGGAGTTCAAGACCAGCCTGGCCAACATGGTGAAACTTCTTCTCTACTAAAAATACAAAAAATTAGCCA
>NW_016836353.1:0-716 GCF_001698545.2 Rhinopithecus bieti | reverse complement strand
AAATAACTAAGATCAGAGCCGAACTGAAGGAGATAGAGACACAAAAAAATCTACAAAAAATCAATGAATCCAGGAGTTGGATTTTGAAAAGATCAACAAAATTGACAGACCGCTAACGAGATTAATAAAGAAGTTTCTAAGAAAGCTTCTCTCTAGTTATTATCTGAGGATATTTCCTTTTTCACAATGGGCCTCAATGTGTTCCCAAATATCACTTTGCAGATTCCACGAAAAGAGTGTTAGCAAACTGCTTCCTGAGGTCTAAGCTGTAACTCGGTGAGATGAATTCACAGATCACAAAGAAGATTCTCAGAAAGCTTCTTTCACGTTTTGAACTGATGATATTTCCTTTACCAGCGTAGACCTAAATGCGATCCAAAGCAGCCCTTCTCAGGTTCCTCAAAGAGAGTGTAAATGGACTGTTCCAGGAAACAAAAGAGTAACTCTTTGTGTTGAATTCACACATCACCAAGAAGTTTCTAGGAAAGCTTCTCTCTAGTTTTCATCTGAGGATATTTAGTTTGTAACTCTAAGCTTCACTGCGCTAAGTAATATCCCATTGCAGATTTCAAGAAAACTGGGTTAGCAAACTCATCAGTGAAGAGAAACGTGTAACTCCCTGAGTTGCATTCATACATCGAAGTGCATTTTCACAGGCGGCTTCTTTCCAGTTTTTATCTGAAGATATTTCCTTTTTCACCATAGCCCTCAATGAG
>NW_016836352.1:0-1041 GCF_001698545.2 Rhinopithecus bieti | reverse complement strand
ACTTAAGGCAAGGACCGGCCATTTACGCTTCTTTTGTGGTGGAATGTCATCAGTTGAGGCGGGGCAGGGCATTTTCACTTCTTTTGTGATTCTTCAGTTACTTCAGGCCATCTGGGCTTATACTGCAAGTCACAGGGGATGGGATGGCTTGGCTTGGGCTCAGAGGCCTGACAAAAACCCTACCAAACTAAAGCTAAGAAAAATGTAACTCTTTTAATCTATTCTATTACTCTTTCTTCTTTCCTCATTCTATTGCTGACCATCTAGTTATTAATATAACCAAGTCAATTTCGCCTCAAACTATTGCATTTAATGCTTGCTTTGTTACACCCTGTGAGGACTTGACAAGTCAAAGACAGCTTTCTACTTCAGAAAAGTATTTCTGTCCCTCCTGACTCTTCTCAGACTAGACATTAGTAAACTAGGACATTTAATACGGGGAGATTTCGATAAAGACCCCACTGCCAACCAGGAGTGTTGCCCCCCGATGTACAGCTTTCATGCTATAGTTGGTCCAACGTTCTGTGGACCACTAAAGAGCAAAGATAGACTGCCCCAACTGGTTTTTGTAATTTCCCTAAAACCACACATTCATTTTCGTAGAGGATCATAGAAGTTAAAGACTTAAAACAAACTTTAGCAATTAAGACAGGATACTAAGATGCAAATGCCTGGTTAAAATGGATCAAATATTCCATTTGCACATTAAACAAAAGCAATTCTTATCCTTGTGCACATGGCAGGCCAGAGGCCCAGATTGTCTCCCTTCCACTAAGGTGGTCCTCCAGTCAACCAGGCGTAGGCTGCATGATAGCTCTTTTCCAGGATTCTACAGCCTTGAGTAGTAAGTCATGCCAAGCTCTTTCTGCTATATCCCAAAGTCCCTGCGGGTCAGCCCCTGAGGGCCATCCAGCTTCTGTCTCCCAACACTAAGTTCACTTCGTGTCTCTCATGACAGGGAGGAAACTTAGCATTCCTTGGAGACTTGAAAGGATGCAGTGAACTTAGGAATTTTCAAGAGCTTATCAATCAGTCAGCCCT
>NW_016836351.1:0-3993 GCF_001698545.2 Rhinopithecus bieti | reverse complement strand
GACGAGTTGATGGGTGCAGCACACCAACATGGCATAAGTATACATATGTAACAGAAAGCTCAATTCTACAAACAGCATACTAAAATGCTAGGACCAAAATTCACTTACAGTAGTAAAATATCTTTCCTTTAAGATCTAGAAACTTAAATAATTCCTGAGAAACAAACAGCTTCACAACATTACTAAGAATATAAATTAGCTCCACAATTTTATTTAAAAGGTCAACTAAACCCAGCTGGTCTGACTGAGAATCTGTAAAGGAAATCTGAATTTGATTCCTACATTTACCATACACTAGCTATGTAATCTTGGGCAAGTTACTTAGTTACATCTCAGTTTCCTTAACTGTAAGTAGAACAAATATACCCACCTAAGAGAATTCTTGTGAGGATTACACAAATAAATATATAGAAAGCTCTAACAGCATAACATCAATGTGGTCAAAAGATGTTGACAGATAATTTATAGAAAAAATAAAACAGATCAGTCTGGTCAACAAAGTGAGACTCCGTCTTTACAAAAAACAAAAACCAACTAATAAATAAGAAAGAAATAAAGGTGACCAATGCATGAAAATAAACTAACTCTTATGAATAAAGAAATGCAAATTTGAACAATCTTGAGTTATCATTATGCACCAATCAGATTTTATCAAAGGTTTAAAAAAAAAAAAAAAAACAAAGAACTCAGAATTAGTAGTTTTAGAGGGAGTGTAAATTGATACCACCACTCTGAAAGGCAGTTCCGTAACAAGTATAAAAATTTTGGCTGGGTGCAGTGGCTCACACCTGTGAGCACTTTGGGAGGCTGAGGCGGGCAGATCACCTGAGGTCGGGAGTTTGAGACCAGCCTGACCAATATGGAGGAACCCCGTCTCTACTAAAAATACAAAATTAGCCAGGCGTGGTGGCACATGCCTGTAATCCCAGCTACTCAGGAGGCTGACGCAGGAGAATCACTTGAGCCCAGGAGATGGAGGTTGCAGTGAACCGAGATCGCGCCTTGCACTCCAGCCTGGGCAACAAGAGCGAAACCACATCTCAAGAAAAAAAAAAAAAAATTGATACAGCAATTTCGCTTTTAGGAATTTATCCTGTGCAGATAATCACAAGGGTAAAAAGTCACATCCATAAAATGCTCATCATAGAACTTTAATGGAAAACTTAGAAATCATTTAAATGTCTATTAATGGACAATAATTAAATTACAGTATATTCATAAAATGATTTGCAGTTATTAATAATTTATATTCTCTACACTAGTTTAAAAAGGAAAGTGTGGCCGGGCGCAGTGGCTCACGCCTGTAACCCCAGCACTTTGGGAGGCCGAGGCGAGCAGATCACGAGGTCAGGAGACAGAGACCATCCTGGCTAACATGGTGAAACCCTGTCTCTACTAAGAATAAAAAAATTATTCGGGCATGGTGTCCTACGCCTGTAGTCCCAGTTACTCAGGAGGCTGAGGCAGGAGAATTGCTTGAACCCCGGAGTCAGAGGTTGCAGTGAGTGGAGATCAGGCCATTGCACTCCAGTCTGGGCTACAAAGCGAGACTGTGTCTCAAAAAAAAAAAGAAAGAAAGAAAGAAAGAAAGAAAAAAAAAAAGGAAAGCGTGGCTAGGCATGGTGGCTCATACCTGTATTCTCAGCCCTTTGGGAGAACGAGGTTGGAAGACTACTTGAGCCCAGGAGTTCAAGACCAGCCTGAGCAACACAGTGAGACCCCCATTTTCCAAAATTTTAAAATTAGTTGGGTGCAGTGGTGAATGCCTCTAGTCCTAGCTACTCGTAAGGATGACACAGGAGGATCATTTGAGCCCAGGGGGTCAAGGCTGCAGTGAGCCATGATGGCACCACTGCACTCCATCCTAGGTGACAGAGTGAGATCCTATCTCTAAAAGAAATATACTTAAGAAATAACATATTCCAGAACATATTATTGATTAAAAAGGTAAATTACAAACCAATAGACTATGACCTTATTTTTATAAACGTGTGTGTATATTTATAGGGAAGAGCATTTACCACGTTAACGAGGTTAGCTCCAAGTGGTAGAATTTTAAGGGATTTAACTGTCTTTAAAAAATTCTTTCTGCATTAAGTTACACTCTCTATAAGTATGCATTACCTTTATAATCAGAAAAATACTATTTTGATTTCTTTAAATAAATTTGAAAAACAAAGAACTAAAAGAGGATACCAGTTCTTGGTCCAACGATTGTTTTCACTACACAAAATGATTTGCTTGATCCAAGCAAATGTTAAGTTAGGGAGGAAAAGTACTTTAAATGTGCCCTAAGATTAGAGAAACCTGACAGCCTAAGGAAAGATGAAAACTAATAACAATTATGTGACAAGACTCAACAATATCTCATCTTAAAACATATCTGCTTCAGTTTAGATTGACCGAAGTCCTTTTATACACCACAAGAAATAAAAGTAGGCACCTTAAGGAGAAAGGTTAAAGAAACAGCTAAGAAATTTACTAAACACACTGAAACTTATAATACTGCTTTTCAAGCTATTCTTAAAGTAATTAAAAGAATTATTCAGGGCCGGGTGCGGTGGCTCAAGCCTGTAATCCCAGCACTTTGGGAGGCCGAGACGGGCGGATCACGAGGTCAGGAGATTGAGACCATCCTGGCTAACACGGTGAAACCCCGTCTCTACTAAAATACAAAACTAGCCGGGCGAGTGGCGGGTGCCTGTAGTCCCAGCTACTCGGGAGGCTGAGGCAGGAGAATGGCGTAAACCCGGGGGGCGGAGCTTGCAGTGAGCTGAGATCCGGCCACTGCACTCCAGCCTGGGCCACAGAGCGAGACTCCGCCTCAAAAAAAAAAAAAGAATTATTCAACATGAGAAAAGAACTGGTTCATTTATGTTAGAGGACTTAAGTAATTTAAAGAAAGCTACATCAAACTGTCTGAAACCTCACTTGTTTTTACTTGTCATTAATTACCTACCAAGATATCACCTGCTGACAAAAAGAAAAACCTAAAGAAATATAAATTTTAACTTTCCCTAGTATCAACACATGAAAACTGTTTTTTTCCCTTATAAAAACTCTAGTGCTTAGCTTTCTTATTTGAATTCAGGAAAGAGTACTAAATGAAGATAAAAATTCAAAGCAAAAGGAACAACACTGAACAACAGAGTCAAGAAGCAGACTGTGGTTTCAATTTTCTACTAACTCAGTCTTAATTTTCTTATAAGTAACACAAGAAGATTGACAAGAGCTTAAAATACTTTTAATGGAGTATCAATGATATAATACACTCTGAAAAATTCACAGTCCATGAAAAAAAGAAAAGTTCTATGATAAAATAAGTTCAGAAAATTGTGCACACCATTTGCCCTTTTTGGAGATCCATAATGCAGAAAAGAAAATATTTTTGTGTAACTCAATGTTTCCCAAAATGAGAGACAAACTACATGTCCCTCAACAAAGGAATGATTTAAAAATGCTTACATTAGACAGATCAACGTGACAAAAAGTTAACAAGGATATCCAGGAACTGAACTAAGTTCTGCAGCAAGCAGACCTAATAGACATCTACAGGACTCTCCACCCCAAGTCAACAGAATATACACTCTTCTCAGCACCACATCGCACTTATTCCAAAATTGACCACATAGTTGGAAGTAAAGCACTCCTCAGCAAATGTAAAAGAACAGAAATTATAACAAACTGTCTCTAGGACCACAGTGCAATCAAACTAGAACTCAGGATTTAAAAACTCACTCAAAATCACTCAACTACATGGAAACTGAACAACCTGCTCCTGAATGACTACTGGGTACATAATGAAATGAAGGCAGAAATAAAGATGTTCTTCGAAACCAATGAGAACAAAGACACAACATACCACAACCTATGGGACATATTTAAAGCAGTGTGTAGAGGGAAATTTACAGCACTAAATGCCCACGAGAAAGCAGGAAAGATCTAAAATTGACACCCTAACATCACAATTAAAAGAATTACACAAGCAACAGC
>NW_016836350.1:0-335 GCF_001698545.2 Rhinopithecus bieti | reverse complement strand
CGAGAGAGAGAGAGAGAGAGAGAGAGAGAGAGAGAGAGAGAGAGAGACAGACAGAGTCGGCAGCGCTTTGGGAGGCCGAAGCGGTTGGATCACCTGAGGTCAGGAGTTCAAGACCAGCCTGGCCAACATGATGAAACCCCATCTCTACTAAAAATACAAAAAATTCCCCGGGCATGGTGTTGGGCGCCTATAATCCCAACTATTCAGGAGGCTGAGGCAGGAGAATCGCTTGAACCTGGGAGGCGGAGGTTGCAGTGAGCCAAGATCACACCACTGCACTCTAGCCTGGGCAACAAGAACCAACCTCCGTCACACACACACACACACACACACAC
>NW_016836349.1:0-908 GCF_001698545.2 Rhinopithecus bieti | reverse complement strand
GTGTAATGTAAAGAAAGCTTTATCTATGTAAGATAATTACACATATCACAGAGTCGTTTCCTAGACACTTCCTTCCAGTTTTTGTCTGTAGCTATTTCCCTTTTCACCATCGGCACCTGCATGCTACCGAATAGCACTTGGTAGCTGTTTCTCCAAAAGGGTTTCCCCAACGCTGTAAGAGAAGAGAGGTATAACACTGGGACTGGAATTCACACATCACAAAGCAGTTCCTCAGAAAGCTTCTCTCCAGTTTCGGTCTGAACATATTTCCTTTTTCACTGTTAGTCTCAAAGTGCTCCCGAATATCCCATCACACGCTAAACATACACAGGGCTAGAAAACTGCTCAATGAAAAGAGAGGCTTATCTGAGTGAGAGGAATTAAGACGACACAGAGCAGTTTCACAGAAAGCTTCCTTCTGGATTTTACCTGAGGATATTTCTTTCTCCATATTCTAAGGATCGTTCCCAAATGTCCTTCCTCAGATTCCACTGAAACAGTGATTTCAAGCTGCTCAATCCAAAAAATGGTTTACCTCTAGGAGACGAATACACACATTGCAAAGCAGTTGCTCAGAACGTTTCTCTGAACGCAGCTTGGAAACTCCCTCGTGGATGTTTCGGATAACAGTCGGGCCTATGGTGAAATAGGAAATATAGTCAGATAAAAAGTGGAGAGAAGCTTTCTGAGAAACTGCTTGGTAATGTGTGCATTCCACTCAGGAAGTTATAACTTCCTTCTCATAAGGCACAGTTAGAACACTGTTCCTGTATAACCAAAAGAGTGATATTCAGAGCACATTGAAGACTGTGGCAAAAAGTGAAATGTCGTCCAATAAAAAACAGAAAGAATGACTCGAATAAACTGCTCTCTGACATGTCCATTCTTTTCACAGGTTAAAGCTTACT
>NW_016836348.1:0-4225 GCF_001698545.2 Rhinopithecus bieti | reverse complement strand
TGTAGCGCTCCCAGGCTTATTAGGATGAGAAAATTCCTGCCTAATAAATGTTGGTCAGACAGGCTGTCTGCTCTCAAACCCTGTTTCCTGATAAGATGTTATCAATAACAATGCATGCTGAAACTTCATTAGCAATTTTAATTTCGCCCCATCCAGTGGTCCTGTGATCTCACCCTGCCTCTACTTGCTTTGTGATGTTTTATTACCTTGTGAAATATGTGATCTCTGTGACCCACACCCTATTCATGCACTCCCTCCCCTTTTGAAAATTACTAATAAAACTTGCTGGTTTTACGGCTCGGAGAACATCAAGGATCCTGCCAACATGTGATGTCTCCCCGGACACCCAGCTTTAAATTTCTCTCTCTTGTGCTCTTTTCCTTTATTTCTCAAACCAGCCGAGACACCTAGGAAATAGAAAAGAACCCACGATAAATATCGGGGTGGGGTTACCCCGATAAAATAATGAACAGAGCCACAGATACCTGTGAGACATAAAAGATCTAATGTTCATGTCATCCGAGCTCAAGGAGAGGGAGAGTGTGGAAACGAAAAAAATATTTTAAGGAATAATGACTGAAAACTATCCCAAGTGTGACAGAATACATAAATCTGTAATTCAAGATCTTAAATTAACCCAAAACAAGATAAACCCAAAGAAATCCATGCCAAGATAAAGTATAATCAAACTAAAACTAATAGCTAAAGACAGACAAAATCAAGTGAGCATTCAGAAACAATACACCACCTGTGGTGAAACAATGGTTTGATTGATGGGATTTGTCATCTGAAACCATGGAAGCAAAAAAGAAACGTCATCACATGTTTCAAATGACGAAATAAAGAACTATCAAATCCAAATTCTATATCTAGAAAAAAAAATGTTCTCTAGGAATAAACAGGGAAAGGAAAACATTCTCAAACACGAAACAATTAGTGAAATGTATCACCAGCAGCCCCTACTCTAAAAAAATAGTCAAAGACAGTTCTCTAAACAGAAATGATAATAGGGGCTTGGAACTTCAGAAAGGAAGAAGTCAATAGAATGGGTAAAATGAGAGGTGAATATAATAGACTATGCTTTTTTTTTTTTTTTTTTTCTTTTTTAAATTTTTTCTTTCTTTTCTTGACTTAGTGTCTGGCTCTGTTGCCTGGACAGGAGTGCAGTGGTACAATCTCAGTTCACTGCAGCCTCAACCTCCTGGGCTCCAAGGATCCTCCCTCCTCAACCCAGTGAGTAGCTGGGAACACAGGAGTTGGCTAATTTTTATATTTTTTGTAGAGACAGAGTTTCACTGTGTTGCCCAGGCTGGTCTCGAACTCTTAGACTGAAGCAATCTGCCACCTCGGCCTCCCAAAGTGAGACTATCTTTTTATTAAAGAGTTTTGAAATCATGTTTGGTAGATTGAAGCAAAAATTGTCTGATGTGGTTCTAAATAGATGTAGAGGAAGTACTTAAGATACTATAAGCGGGGTAAGGCAAGGACATTTAAAGTGAGGTAAATTTTCTACACTTCATTCAAACTTGTAAAACGTTGACACCGTAGACTGTGATAAGTTATGTACAGCAACCACTAAAATAAATAAATAAATAAATACAATAAGAAATTATAGCTAAATTATAATGGAATTCTAAGGAACAAATAGTAAACAAAATATAAAATGGTAACTTAATCCCTAACATGTATCAGAAAGATAATCTCATGTGCGTCCGTGTGAAGAGACCACCAAACAGGCTTTGTGTGAGCAACATGGCTGTTTATTTCACCTGGGTGCAGGTGGGCTGAGTCCGCAAAGAGAGTGAGCAAAGGGAGATAAGGGTGGGACTGTTTTATAGCATTTGGGTAGGTAAAGGAAAATTACAGTCGAAGGGGGGTTGTTTTCTGGCGGGCAGGAGTGGGGTCACAAGGTGCTCAGTGGGGAGCTTTTGAGCCAGGATGAGCCAGGAAAAGGAATTTCACAAGATAATATCATCGCTTAAGGCAAGGACCGGTCATTTTCACTTCTTTTGTGGTGGAACGTCATCGGTTAAGGCGAGACAGGGCGTTTGCACTTCTTTTGTGATTCTTCAGTTACTTCAGGCCCTCTGGGCGTACACGTGCAAGTCACAGGGGATGTGATGGCTTGGCTTGGGCTCAGGGGCCTGACAGATACACCATACAAGTATTAATCATAAGAAAGTAGGAATGGCTATATTAACATCAGTTAAAGCAGACTTCAGAGCAAAACAAATTATCAAGGACAGAGAGGGAAATTATATAATGCCAAAGGGTCAATCAACCAATAAGACATAGCAGCCCTAATCGTCTACAAACTGAAAACCAGAGTTTCAAAACACATGAAGCAAAAACTGATAAAACTAACAGGAGAAATAAATTTACAATATCAGGCCAGGTGTGGTGACTCACGCCTGTAACTCCAGCACTTTGGGAGGCTGAGGCAGGCAAATCGTTTGAGCTCAGGAGTTTGAGACCACCTGAGGCAACATAGTGAGATCCTCATCTCTACAAAAGATACAAAAACTATGGTGTGGTGGCCCAGGCCTGTTGTCCCAGCTACTCAGGAGGCTGACATGGAAGGCTTGAGCCAGGGACATTGAGGCTGCAGTGAGCTGTGCACTCCAGTCTGGGTGACAGAGCAAGACCCCATCTCAAAAAGAAGAAAAATGCCTGTAATTCCAGCACTTAGGTGCTGCTGAGGGGGGCAGATCACGAGGTCAGGAGATCAAGACCATCCTGGCTAACATGGTGAAACCCCATCTCTACTAAAAATACAAAAAATTAGCCAGGCGTGCTGGCACGTGCCTGTAATCCCAGCTACTCAAGAGACTGAGGCAGGAGAATCGCTTGAAAATGGAAGGCGGAGGTTGCAGTGAGCTGAGATTGCGTCACTGCACTTCAGCCTGGGTGACAGAGCAAGACTCCGTCTCAAAAAAAAAAAAACAACAAAAATAAAAAAATTACAATATCAACTTCAACAGTTGATAGATAGGACAACTGGACATAAAATCCACAAGGTGTGGAAGAATTTAAAAATACCATAAAGCAACAGGATCTAATAGACATTTATAAAACATTTCATCCAACAACAATGGAACACACTCCTTGGTGTTTATGCCAAGGAAATGAAAGTGTTTTTCTCCGCAACCCCTGGGCAGGAATATTAATGGTAGTGTTATTTATAATAGCCCAAAAGTGTAAACAACCAAAATGTCAATCAACAGGTGAAGGACTAGCATAGAGTGGTACAGCCATACAATGGAATACTTCTTAGCAGTAAAAAAAAAAAAAATGAATTATTGATACATGCAACAGCTTATATAGATTATAAGAGCATTATGCTGAGTGAGGAAAAAAGACAATCTCAAAGGGTCACATAGTGTGTGACTATATTTATATAACATTCTCTAAAAATTATGAAATGTAGAACAAATGAGTGCTTGCCAGGTTTTATGAATAGTCAGGAGAGGGAGGTAAATATGCCAATAAGACAATAAGAGAGGGAGATCTTTTCATAATGAATAATTCTATATTTTGATTTGTTGATGGTTGAATGAATCTAAGAAGGTTCTGATAATCTAATATTAGATGCATAGTACAGTAGTGAATTTTCAGCCTGTAAAGAAGTGCTCTCCAATAGAAGTATCTAAAAAGATGGAAATGTTCTAAATCTGCACTATACAGTGTGTTAGCCACTAGTCATGTGGTTGTAAAGCACTTGATATGTGCTCTATAATATTTTGAGCACTAAAAATACTGAAGAACTACATTTTTAATTTTACTTACATTTAATTAATTTAAATAGCCACTGTCATGGATGACTATTATCTAGGGCTGGTGTCACATGGGTAGTGAAAAGAATTTACCAAGACAGTTATAGGTATAGGTAAAGAAAGGCAGACTTATTAGAGAAAGTAGGAAAATACTTTGCAAGAAAGCAATGGGCAAATCAGCAAGAGAGGAACAGACTGCAAGAAGACAAAGGCTTGCTGGGGATTTTATGGGATGGTGATTTTGCTGGAGAGAGCTATGGGCAGTATTGATAATGCCAAGGTTGTAGTGAGCTAACTTGCATTTTTCTATCAGTCAAAGGTTTGGTGATGCTGGACACAGGAAAAAAGTGAGTTATTTGCACAGGAGGGCTATGTGTCCTGGACCATAAAAAAAGGCAGACTTATAACTTACCTGCTTTCTCTTTCTGCTTTCCCTTGACCCCACCAGCCCA
>NW_016836347.1:0-1303 GCF_001698545.2 Rhinopithecus bieti | reverse complement strand
TGAGAGATTTTGTCACCACCAGGCCTGCCTTACAACAGAAGGAAGCACTAAACATGGAAAGGAAAAATCAGTGCCAGCCACTGCAAAAACATACCAAATTGTAAAGACCATCGATGCTAGGAAGAAACTGCATCAATTAACGGGCAAAATAACCAGCTAACATCATAATGACAGGTATAAATTCACACATAACAATATTAACCTTAAATATAAATGGGTTAAATGCCCCAATTAAAAGACACAGACTGGCAAACTGGATAAAGAGTCAAGACTCATCAGTGTGCTGTATTCAGGAGATCCATCTCACATGCAGACCCATTTCACATAGGCTCAAAATAAAGGGATGGAGGACAAACCGCACAACTACATGGAAACTGAACAACCTGCTCCTGAATGATTACTGGGTAAGTAATGAAATTAAGGCAGAAATACAAATGTTCTTTGAAACCAATGAGAACAAAGACACAATGTACCAGAATCTCTGGGACACAAAGCAGTGTGCAGAGGGAAATTTATAGCACTAAATGCCCACAAAAGAAGGCAGGAAAGATCTAAAATCAACACCCTAACATCCCGATTTAAAGAACTAGAGAAGCGAGAGCAAACAAATTCAAAAGCTAGCAGAAGACAAGAAATAACTAAGATCAGAGCAGAACTGAATGAAAAACCCTTCACAAAATCAATGAATCCAGGAGCTGGTTTTTTGAAAAGATCAACAAAATGGATAGACTGCTAGCAAGAATGATAAAAAAGAAAAGAGAGAATAATCAAATAGATGCAATGAAAAATGATAAAGGGGATATCACCACTGATCCCACAGAAATACAAACTACCATCAGAGAATACTATAAACACCTCTAAGCAAATAAACTAGAAAACCTAGAAGAAATGGATAAATTCCTGGACACATACACCCTCTGAAGGCTAAACCAGCAAGAAGTTGAATCTCTGAATGGACCAATAACAGGCTCTGAAATTGAGGCAATAATTAATAGCCTACCAACCAAAAAAAGTCCAGGACCAGATGGATTCACAGCCAAATTCTACAAGAGGTACAAAGAGGAGCTGATACCATTCCTTCTGAAACTATTCCAATCAATAGAAAAAGAAAGAATTCTCCCTAACTCTTTTTATGAGGCCAGAATCACCCTGATACTAAAACCTGGCAGAGACACAACAAAAAAAAGAGATTTTAGACCAATATTCCTGATGAACATCAATGGGAAAATCCTCAATAAAATACTGGCAAACTGAATCCAGCAGCACATCAAAAAGCTTATCCACCACGATCAAGTTGGCTTCA
>NW_016836346.1:0-908 GCF_001698545.2 Rhinopithecus bieti | reverse complement strand
ATGGGATTCTTTGGATTGCATTGAGGCCTATGCTGATAAAGGAAATATCATCAATTGAGAACGTGAAAGAATCCTTCTGAGAAACTTCTTTGTGATCCGTGAATTCATCTCAATGTGTTACAACTTAGACCTCAGGAAGCAGTTTGCTAACACTCTTTTCGTGGAATACGCAAAGTGATATTTTGGATCCAATTGGGGCCCATGGTGAAAAAGGAAATATCCTCAGATGATACCTAGAGAGAAGGTTTCTGAGACATTGCTTTTTGATGTGTGACTTCATCACACAGAGTTCCACCCTTCCCTTCTTGAAACAGTTTGCTACCACAGTTGTCGTGGATTCTGCAAAGCGATATTTCTGAGCTCAATGAGGGCTATGGTGAAAAATTAAATATCCTCTGATCAAAAATGGAAAGAAGTCTTCTGAGAAGCTGCATTGCGATGTGTGAATGCAACTCCCAGACTTACACGTTTCTCTTCAGTGATCAGATTGCCAACACAGTTTTCTGGGAATCTGCAATGGGATATTTCTTAGTGCAATGAACCTTACGGTGACAAAGGAAATATCCACAGATGAAAACTAGAAAGAAGCTTTCTTAGAAACTGCTTGGTGATGTGTGAATTCATCTCACAGAGTTACACTTATGTTTCGTGGAGCAGTCCATTACCACTGTCTTTGAGGAAACTGAGAAGGGCTTCTTTGGATCGTATTGAAGCCTACGGTGATAAAGGAAATATCATCAGTTCAAAACGTGAAAGAATCTTTCTGAGAAACTTCTTTGTGAACTGTGAATTAATCTCCCAGACTTACAGCTTAGTCCTAAGGAAGCAGTTTGCTAACACTCTTTTCCTGGAATCTGCAAAATGATATTTGGGAGCCCATAGGGGCCCATAGAGAAAAATGAAATATC
>NW_016836345.1:0-366 GCF_001698545.2 Rhinopithecus bieti | reverse complement strand
AGGCTCTGAAATTGAGGCAATAATTAATAGCCTACCAACCAAAAAAAGTCCAGGACCAGACGGATTCACAGCCAAATTCTACCAGAGGTACAAAGAGGAGCTGGTACCATTCCTTCTGAAACTATTCCAATCAATAGAAAAGAGGGAATCCTCCCTAACTCATTTTATGAGGCCCAGCATCATCCTGATACCAAAGCCTGGCAGAGACACAACAAAAAAAGAGAATTTTAGACCAATATCCCTGATGAACATTGGTGCAAAAATCCTCAATAAAACACTGGCAAACCGAATCCAGCAGCCCGTCAAAAGCTTATCCACCACAATCAAGCCGGCTTCATCCCTGGGATGAAAGGCTGCTTCAACATA
>NW_016836344.1:0-1426 GCF_001698545.2 Rhinopithecus bieti | reverse complement strand
TTTGCTAACACTCTTTTCGTGGAATCTGCAAAGTGATATTTGGGAGCCCTTGGGGCCCATGGTGAAAAAGGAAATATCCTCAGATAATAACTAGAGAGAAGCTTTCTGAGAGATTGCTTTCTGATGTGTGACTTCATCACACAGAGTTCCACTCTTCCCTTCTTGGAGCAGTTTGCTAACACTGTTCTCGTGGATTCTGCAAAGAGACATTTGGGAGCTCATTGAGGCTTATGGTGAAAAAGGAAATATACCCAGATCAAAACTGGAAGGAAGCCTTCTGAGAAACTGCATTTCGATGTGTGAATGCAACTCACAGAGTTACACGTTTCTCTTCAGTGTTCAGTTTCCTACCACAGTTTTCTGGAAATCTGCAATGGGATACGGCTGAACGCAATGAAGCTTACGGTGACAAAGGAAATATCCTCAGATGAAAACTAGAAATAAGCTTTCGTAGAATCTTCTTGGTGATGTTTGAAGTCATCTCACAACGTTACACTTATGTTTTGTGCAGCATTTCATTAACACTGTCTTTGACGAAACTGAGAATTATTTCTTTGGATCGCATTGTGGCCTACGCTGATAAAGGAAATGTCATCAATTCAAAACGTGAAAGAAGCTTTCTGAGAAACTTTTTTGTGATCTGTGAATTTCTCTCACAGAGTTACAGCTTAGTTCTCAGGAAGCAGTTTGCTCACAGTCTTTTCGTGGAATCTGCCAAGTGAGATTTGGGAGCCCATAGGGCCCATTGTGAAAAAGGAAATATCCTCAGATAAAAACTACAGAGAAGCTTTCTGAGAGATTGCTTTCCGATGTGTGACTTCATCATACAGAGTTCCAACCTTCCCTTCTTGGAACAGTTTGCTAACTCTGTTATCTTGTGTTCTGCAAAGTGATATTTGGGAGCTCATTGTGGGCTATGGTGAAAAAGGAAATAACCTCAGATCAAAATTGGAAAGAAGCCTTCTGAGAAACTGCATTTCGATGTGTGAATGCAACTCACAGAGTTACACGTTTCTCTTCAGTGTTCAGTTTGCTCACACAATTTCCTGGAAATCTGCAATGGGATGCTTCTGAACGCAATGAAGCTTACGGTGACAAAGGAAATATCTCCGATGAAAACTAGAAAGAAGCTCTGTCAGAAACTTCTTGGTGATGTGTTAATTCATCTCATAAAGTTACACTTAAGTTTCGTGCAGCATTCCATTAACACTGTTTGTGAGGAACCTGAGAAGGACTTCTTTGGATCGCATTGAGACCTAAGCTCATAAAGGAAATGTCATCAGGTCAAAACGTGAAAGAAGCTTTCTGAAAAACTTCTTTGTGATCTGCGAATTCCTCTCACAGAGTTACACCTTAGTTCTCAGGAAGCAGTTTGTTAACACTCTTCTCGGGGAATCTGCCAAGTGAGATTTGGGAGCCCTTAGGG
>NW_016836343.1:0-2226 GCF_001698545.2 Rhinopithecus bieti | reverse complement strand
CTACTTAAGCCTCAGCAATGGCGGGCGCCCCTCCCCCAGCCTCGCTGCTGCCTCGCGGTTAGATTGCCGCAGACTGCTGTGTTAACAATGAGGGAGGCTCCGTGGGTGTGGGACCCTCCCGGCCAGGTGAGGGATATATTCTTCTGGTGTGCCCGTTGCTTAAAGCGCGGTATTGGGGTGGGAGTTACCCGATTTTCCAGGTGTTGTGTGTCTCAGTTCCCCTGGCTAGGAAAAGGGATTCCCTTCCCCCTTGCACTTCCCAGGTGAGGCGATGCCTTGCCCTGCTTCAGTTCTCGCTGGTCAGGCTGCAGCAGCTGACCAGCACCGATTGTCCGGCACTCCCTAGTGAGATGTCCCGAGTACCTCAGTTGAAAATGCAGAAATCACCGGTCTTCTGTGTCGCTCACGCTGGGAGTTGGAGACTGGAGCTGTTCCTATTCGGCCATCTTGCTCCGCCCCCGATTTAATCTTCTTACATTATTGCAACTGTGACACATAAATGCTCCTACAGTTTATATTGCAATAAATATAAAAATCACTCAAAGGCATATTCACCACGTACTAAATGGATAGTTTTAGTTTATTATACTCCTTATAAAATTATGAAACACTGTATTTTTACCAGTAATCACTCATCTCCAAAATACTAAGCTCATTACTGTGGTAGAAGCACCTAATCATTGTCAAGATTGATGAGAAATGTTCGGTAATGTTTTTGTTTCCCCATTCTTTATCACATCTGTTGAAGACATACCTCAAGCTATCGTTTTCTTGTTCCATCATAGGATGCTGTTTGTCATATCACATTTTTGCCATACTTTTTTTGTTCAGGCTGATAGTTTACATAATTTTTCTCAATCTTATCATGATGGGTATAGACCAAACTGAAAAAGTATATGTGTTCCTGAGACATTAATAAAACATATTTATATCAAAACTCATACTTTTCTTACTGAACTATATTGTCAACAAATATTCTAACAATGAAAATAATTTTATTTGAAGCTAAAATGTTTCCTTTGTAGTTTCACTATTTTGTGTCAGGAGAATTTGACCACTACTGAAAGACATTTGTCTTTCTTCATTTCAAAATAAAGCATCCTCCACAAGAATGTGATTATCTCATTTTAATATGTAGTTATTCTCACATGAATATCCCCTATTCTCTTCTGCAGTCATCTGGACTTTATTACCCACTCACAAATAACTCTTCCCTATTTCGTTATCATAAATTATATCTTTTAAATCTCTCTCAAATCCATTCTTTTCCCATTTCTTCTCATATTAAAATATATTTTTTTGTTATATTTCTTTATTCAGGAACATATAATCACCTTTTTTGGACTGGTGCAATAGCCTGTTAACTGATTTCCAGCCTCTAGTCATGTTAAGTTCTCAATTTAATATGAGTATTATAAGGAATTTTTAAAGCATGCAAAGCACATTGACATTTCTCTGCATATCCAATGCACGAAACAAGACAAAAGTAGATTAGATAAGGAATAAAACTGTCATTATTTAAAGATGAATTGATATTATGTGGAGGAAATCCTAAGAAATTCAAGTTTATGTACAATAAACTACATAAGAATTGAAAACTAAATTCAGAAATTTCAAAACTATTAAAACACAGGAAAATATAAATAGTAATTTCATGAAATTTACACAGAAACCTGCATTTTTTTCCCTAAAATCGAGAAGGAAGGAACAGCTTACAGTATGTTTTACACGTTCAAAATACAAAGACATTTCAAATATACTGCAGGCCACTATAGACCTATTTTGAGTCTATGGAAATACAACTACAAATTCTTTAACAAGATATTAACAGAATGATTTCAGAGACACATATAAAAGAATACAGCATGACTGAGTGGGGTTTACTTCGAATATACGAAGATGGTTTTCATTTAGAAAACAATCAATGTGCTTCACAAGGCTAACAGAATAATGGAGAACTGTCAGGTGGTAATTTCAAAAACTGTAGAAAACCACTTGATAAAATTCAACAATCACTCAAGATAAAAACTAACAAAGGTAACCTATAAAAATCTTATAGCTACAAAAAATTAGCTAGGTGTGGTGGTAGGCGCCTGTAGTCCCAGCTACACTGGAGCCTGAGGCAGGAGAAAGGTGTGAACCTGGGAGGCAGAGCTTGCAGTGAGCTGTGATCGCCACTGCACTCTGGCCCTCTAGCCTGGGCAACAGAGCGAGACTCGGTCTCAT
>NW_016836342.1:0-908 GCF_001698545.2 Rhinopithecus bieti | reverse complement strand
AGGCCTATGACTTAACTTGGCATGACCTCCAGGTTATCCTAACCTCTACCCTAAACCCTGAGGTGCAAGAGCGCATCCTAGTGGCCGCCAGGCAGCATGCCAACCAACAACATTTAACTGATGCCACCATTCCACTAGGGGAGCAAGCAGTCCCCTCGGCAGACCCAGACTGGGACTACCAGGTAGGCCAGCCTGGGCGCCGTAGGAGAGACATTATGGTCCAGTGCCTGTTGGCTGGTATGCAAATGGCTTCAAACAAGGCCGTAAATTTTAACAAATTAAAAGAAATTTCTCAAAATCCGGAAGAAAATCCAGCTGCATTCCTAAATAGGCTAACTGAGACTCTAACCCAATATACCTGGCTAGATCCGCCCACTCCCATAGGGGCCACTATTTTTGCTCCTGAAATTCGCAAAAAACTCCGAAAGGTGGAAAATGGTCCCGAGACACCAATACAAGGCATAGTTAAACTAGCCTTTAAGGTCTATAATTCCAGAGAGGAAACGACTGAGGCACAGCGGCAGGCTCGCCTCAAACAAAAGGTACAGCTCCTAGCGGCGGCTTTACAGCCCAGTCGTAACACCAAATCAGAGAGCACACACCCCGCAGACTCCAAGGATAGAAAAGGAGCCTGCTATAAATGCGGCGAGGCAGGACACTATGCCAACAGCTGTCCACAAGGCCCCCGAGGCCCAACACAGCCTTGCTATAAGTGCAAGGCGTCAGGACATTGGGCCAACGAATGTCCTAACCCTCGTCCACCAGCAACCTCCTGCCCTGCTTGCCAACAGGAAGGACACTGGAAGTCTGATTGCCCCACCTGAGAACAGGTGCCACGTCTCAACGTGATCCCATTTCCCAGGATCCTGGGAGCTCCTTCCAGCTCCTACATCTGGACAAAGATAACT
>NW_016836341.1:0-1037 GCF_001698545.2 Rhinopithecus bieti | reverse complement strand
CAGCATGGGTCTCAATGCGATCCAAAGAAGTCCTTCTCTGGTTCCTCAAAAACAGTGATAATGGACTGCTGCATGAAACATAAGTGTAACTCTGTGAGATGAATTCACACATCACCAAGAAGTTTCTAACAAAGCTTCCTTCTAGTTTTCATCTGAGGATATTTCCTTTGTCAACGCAAGCTTCATTGCGTTCACAAGTATCCCATTGCAGATTATCAGAAAACTGTGTTAGCAAACTGAACACGGAAGAGAAACGTGTAACTCTGTGAGTTGTACTCACACATGGAAATGCAATTTCACAGAAGGCTTCTTTCCGGTTTTGATCTGAGGATATTTCCTTTTTCACCATAGCCCTCAATGAGCTCCCAAATATCACTTTGCAGAACACAAGATAACAGAGTTAGCAAACTGTTCCAAGAAGGGAAGGGTGGAATTCTGTGTGATGAAGTCACACACCAGAAAGTAATCCCTCAGTAAGCTTCTCTCCAGTTATTATCTGAGGATATTTCGTTTTTCACCAAGGGCCCCTTGGGGCTCCCAAATCTCACTTTGCAGATTCCACAAAAAAAGTGTTAGCAAACTGCTTCCTGAGAACTCAGCAGTAACTCTGTGGGAGGAATTCACAGATCACAAAGAAGTTTCTCAGAAAGCTTCTTTCATGTTTTGAACTGAGGATATTTCCTTTATCAGAGTAGGCCAATATGCGATCCAAAGTAGTCCTTCTATGTTTCCTCAAAAACAGTGATAATGGATTGCTGCATGTAACTTAAGTGTAACTCTGTGAGATGAATTCACACATCACCAAGAAGTTTCTAACAAAGCTTCTTTCTAGTTTTCATCTGAGGATATTTCCTTTGTCACCGCAAGCTTCATTGCATTCAGAAGTACCCATTGCAGATTTCCGGAAAACTGTGTTAGCAAAAGAACACTGAAGAGAAAGGTGTAACTGTGGGAGTTGCATTCACACATCGAAATGCAGTTTCACAGAAGGCTTCATTCCAGTTTTGATCTGAGGATATTTCCTTTTTCACCGTAGC
>NW_016836340.1:0-517 GCF_001698545.2 Rhinopithecus bieti | reverse complement strand
TTCTCAGAAGTTGTTTGCTGCTGTGTGAACATATAAAACAGTGATTCACCTTCCCTTCTTCCACTAGTTTCCTAACAATGTTGTCGTGGATCCTGCCAAGTGATATGTGGGAGCTCATTGAGGGGTGTGGTGAAAAAGGAAATTTCCCCAGATAAAAACTGGAAAGAAACTGCATCGTGACATGTGGATGAAACTCACAGAGTTACACTTTCCTTTTCATTCACACCTTTGATAGGACTCTTTTCTTGAAATCTGCATTGGGATATATCTTCACGCAAAGAAGCTGACGGGGACAAAGGAGATATCCTCAGATAAAAACTAGAAAGTAGCTTTCTGAGAAACTTCCTTCTGACGTGTGAATTCATCTCACCGAGTTACAACTTTGTCTTCACGAAGCAGTTTGCTAAAACTTTTGTCGTGGAATCTGCAAAGTGATAATTGGGAGCTCATTGAGGGCTATGGTGAAAAAGGAAATATCCTCAGATAAAAATTGGAAGAAGCCTTCTGAGGAACTGCG
>NW_016836339.1:0-907 GCF_001698545.2 Rhinopithecus bieti | reverse complement strand
GGGCTTGCGAGCAGCTGCCCGGAGACCTGCCATTAGAGTCTGGCAATAAAGGTGTAGTCGTCCCCTACCTTCTGCCGTGTTGTAATCCCACGCCGGTCTGGTCAGAGGAAAAGTCGCATTTATAAGGTCAGGGTTGGCAGTCGGTTGACCGTCGTCCCCCGGGACCAGCTTTCTAGCTTCTACCTGTATTCTCTCTCGCTCCTCCGTAGTGAACAAGATTCGGAGGAGCTGCTGACAATCATCCCAAGTAGGCTGGTGGGTAAACATGACACTGTCTAGTAAAGCCATTAAATCTTTGGGGTTGTCTGAAAACCGAGCACTCTGAGTCTTCCAATTATATAGATCACTGGTGGAGAATGGCCAGTACTGGAGCCTGGGACTTCCCGTGTCATCTGGGGGCCCTATTTCCCGAAGGGGTAAAGCCACTGTGGAGTCAGGCGGCTGGGTGGGGGTAACCCACAAAGTGCGCCCTCGCGTCC
Organism: Rhinopithecus bieti; assembly: GCF_001698545.2. NCBI lineage: Eukaryota > Metazoa > Chordata > Mammalia > Primates > Cercopithecidae > Rhinopithecus > Rhinopithecus bieti. The sequence continues at coordinate 428 of NW_016836339.1, read as the reverse complement.
GCCCCGCCGGCCCTTCAGAGTTACTTTCACTTTCAGCGGGTCCGGGTGCGCCGGCCGCCTCCCGTCCGTCTGCTCCCTCCCGCGGCTCCCCCCGCGGGGCTGGGACCTGGGGACTGGAGGGGTACGGAGGGGGTTCTGTGGACAGAAGGTCCTCGCTATCAGGTAGAACAGGATGGGGGGGGCAGTCGGTTGCTTGGATTTTAGTGGGCCGAGCAACCAGTGCCTTACAGGGTTCAGGGGTTAATAAGAAAGGGGACAGCCAAGGGGCGGGTTCTCAGCTAGATCCTGCCATACGAGGATATATGGGATATGATCCGGGTGACCAGCACGCCCTGGTAGGAAAACCTTGGACTCGACTCTATTGATGACAGGAAGGCAGAATGTCCCCTCAGGTGGCCACCCTACATCAAAGGCTGGCCGTTAGGAGC
>NW_016836338.1:0-908 GCF_001698545.2 Rhinopithecus bieti | reverse complement strand
GGGGTAAGGACAAATGTATTAACATCTACACTGACACCAGGTATGCTTTTGCCGCTGTACATGTACTTGGAGCCATCTATCAAGAGTGAGGGCTACTCACCTCAGCAGGAAAGAAGCAATTGTGGCCCTGCTTGAAGCTGTTTGGCTCCCTCAGCAGGTGGCTGTGATTCACTGCAAAGGACATCAAAGAAGCTGTGGTAACCAAAGAGCAGACGCTGCAGCTCGGCTCCCGGTCGTGCCTTTAACCCTGCTGCCCCCTGTGTCCTTTCTGCGACCTGACTTGCCAGACCACCCAGAATACCCCCCAGAGGAAGAAAAACAAGCTTCAGATCTTCAGGCCAGTAAAAATCAGGAAGAAGGAGTAAAATTGGCCCAGCTTCTAAGGAGCCATTTCAAGATCCCCCACCTTCAGGACTTAACGAACCAAGCAGCTCTCCGGTGTACGGCTTGTGCTCAGGTAAACGCCAAGCAAGGTAAGCCCAGCCCAGGTCACCACCTCCGGGGAGGCTCGCCAGGAGAAAGGTAGGAAATTTACTTTACGTAGATAAAACTGCACCGGGCAGGATATAAATACCTCCTGGTGCTAGTAGACACCTTTTCCGGATAGACTGAGGCATTTGCCACCAAAAATGAAACTGCCACCACGGTAGTTAAGCTGTTGCTCAATGAAACCATCCCTCGACATGGACTGCCTGTTGCCACAAGGTCTGATAATGGACCTGCCTTCACCTTGTCCACAGCTCAGTTGGTTAACAAGGCATTAAACGTTCAATGGAAACTCCATTGTGCCTATTGACCCCAGAGCTCTGGAGAGGTAGAACGCATGAACCGCACCCTAAAAAGTACCCTTACTAAATTAATCCTAGAGACCGGTGAGAATTAGGTAAAGCTCCTTCCTTTAGCCCTCC
>NW_016836337.1:0-516 GCF_001698545.2 Rhinopithecus bieti | reverse complement strand
TACCTATATCTGTTATATCTATTATATCTATATTTTATATCTATATCTATTATATCTTTCATGTCTATATTGCATACCTATATCTATTATATCTATATTTTATACCTATATCTATGTTATGTATATTTCATAGCTATATCTATTATATTTAATATGTCTATATTTTATACCTATATCTATTATGTCTATTTTTTATACCTATTTCTTTTATATCAATTATGTCTATTTTTTATACCTATATCTCATAACTCTTATGTCTATATTTTATAACTATATCTATCATATCTATTATGTCTATATTTTATGTCTCTATTTTTTCTATTATTTCTATATTTTATACCTCTATTATATCTATTATGTCTATATTTTATACCTCGATCTATTATATCTATGATGTCTGTATTTCATACTTATATCTATTATATCTATATTTTATACCTATATTTGTTATATCTATTATCTCTATATTTTATACGTATATCTATTCTATATAATATACCTACGTCTGTTATATGC
>NW_016836336.1:0-932 GCF_001698545.2 Rhinopithecus bieti | reverse complement strand
GTGGTGTGATCTTGGCTCACTGCAATCTCCGCTTCCCGAGTTCAAGTAATTCTTCTGCCTCAGCTTCCTGAATAGCTGGGAATACAGGCACCTGCCACCACACTCAGCTAATTTTTGTATTTTTAGTAGAGACGGGGTTTCACCATGTTGGCCAGGATGGTCTCGAACTCCTGACCTCGTGATCTGCCTACCTCGGCCTCCCAAAGTGCTGGGATTACAGGCGTAGCCATCACATCTGGCCACATTACTTAATATTTCTGTGCCTTGGTTTCTTCATCTGTGAAATGGGATTGTTGTGAGAACTCAAAGGGATTCCCAGGGCAGTTCCTAGTGTATAGTCTGGCTGCCTTTGTGCGTGTGTGTGTGTGTGGGTGTGTTTAATATAGAGACAGGGTCTCACTATGTTGCCGAGGCCGGTTTCAAACTTCTGGGCTCAAGCGATCCTCCTGCCTCGACCCAAAGTGGTGGGATTACAGGTGGGAGTCACCACACCTGATCACTTTATATTATTATTATTTTTTTCTTTTGAGACAGGGTCTCGCACTGTCGCCCAGGCTGGAATACGGTCGTACACCCAGCTTACCGCAAACTCTGCCTCCCGGGTTCAAGCAATTCTCCTGCCTCAGTCTCCCGAGTAGCTGGGGTTACAGATGCCCGCCACCACACACAGCTAATTTTTGCATTTTTAGTAGAGATGGGGTTTCACCATATTGGCCAGGTTGGTCTTGAACTCCTGACCCCAAGTGATCTGCCCGCCTCGGCCTCCCAAAGTGCTGGGATTACAGGAGTGAGCCACCGCTCCTGGCCAATTTTTTAAGGCAATGTAATCATGGCCACGGTAAGGGGCAGCTGGTACCAAGATCTGGCCCCACTGGCCATGTTATCCAAGAGGCCTCTGCCTGCCTGCAAAGTAGTACCGCATGCTGGCATCT
>NW_016836335.1:0-516 GCF_001698545.2 Rhinopithecus bieti | reverse complement strand
GATGATGTAAGGCATGAGTGGCTTGTGCTTGGGTTAGGTTTGTGTTTGTAGCTATGGCTACTGTTTTGGTTGCCATGTCAGCCATTTGGTTGCCCTGGGATAGGGGTCCTGGCAATCCAGAGTGAGCTCTAATATGTCCAAGAAAGAAGGGAGTTGATCTGTCATGTATTAATTGTTGGCATTGTAAAAATAACTTGGCTGTGTCTGACACGTTTGATTTGTGCTACGGTCTCAAGTAAAGGTATTGAGTGAGCTAAGTATGCACTCAGTATAAATATTAAGGGCCTGATCAGGGAAGGCTGACAGCACCGCGATTAGGGCCTGCAATTCTACTAGCTCAGCCAAAGTGTAGCTGGGTTTGAATTTAACAGTGGTGTCAGCAAATGTGTATGCAGCAGTTCCTGTGGATGACCCATCAGTGAATACTAATAAGGCATTGTCTAAAGGTGTTTTACTGATGACATGAGGGAAGACAAAAGCATGTAGTTTACAAAATTGGATAAGCTTGTTTGGCGG
>NW_016836334.1:0-2101 GCF_001698545.2 Rhinopithecus bieti | reverse complement strand
AGTACAGTGGCACGATGATAGTTCACAGTCATCTCTAGCTCCTGGGCTCAGGTCATCCTCCTGCCTCAGTCTCCTAAGTAGCTTGGACTATAGGCATGTGCCACCACAGCCAGCTACTTTTTTAATTTTTTGTAGAGACAGCGCCTTGCTCTGTTGCCCAGGCTGGTCTCAGGCCTCAAGGGATCCTCCCGCCATGGCCTCCCAAAGGGGTGGGACAACAGGCATGAGCTACCATACCAGACCTAGTTTATGTAATATTCTAAGTCCTTTGTTGCCATTTCAACCATGTTCTCAGCGTCTTTACCAGGAGTAGATTCTATGTCAAGAAACTTAAGAAACCACCTTTGCTCGTCTATAAGAAGCAAGTCCTCATCTGTTCAAGTTTGATCCTGAGATTGCAGCAACTCCATCCCATCTTCAGACTCTGCCTCTAGTTCTCTTGTCATTTCCACTGCATCTGCAGTTACTTTCTCCACTGAAGACTTGAACCCCTCAAAGTCGTCCATGAGGGTGGGAATCAACTTTTTCCAAACTCCTGTTGATGTTGGTATTTTGACCACCTCCCATGAATCACAAATGTTGTTAACGGCATCTAGAATGGTGACTCCTTTCCAGAAGATTTTCAGTTTACTTTGTCCAGATCCATCAGAGGAATCACTATAGTAGCTATAGCCTTACGAAATGAATTTCTTTCTTTTTTGAGACAGAGTTTCACTCTTGTTGCCTGGACTGGAGTGCAGTGGTATGATCTCAGTTCACTGCAACCTCCACCTCCCAGGTTCAAGTGATTCTCCTATCTCAGCCTCCCGAGTAGCTGGAATTACAGGCACCCACCACCACACCCGGCTAATTTTTGTATTTTTAGTAGAGATGGTGTTTTACCTTGTTGGGCAGGCTGGTCTTGAACTCCTGCCCTCAGGTGATCCGCCCGCTTAGCCTCCCAAAGTGCTGGGATTACAGGTGTGAGCCACTGTGTCCAGCCATCAAATGTATTTCTTAAATAATAAGACTTGAAAGTGAAATAACTCCTTGATCCATGGGGTACAGAATGGATGTTGTGTTAGCAGGCATGAAAACAACATTCATCTCCTTGAACATCTCCATCAGAGCTCATGCGTGACCAGGGGCATCATTAATCAGCATACCATTTTGAAAGCAATCTTTTTTGTCTGAGCAGTAGGTCTCTACAGTGGGCTTAAAATATTTAGTAAGCCACATTGTAAACAGACATGCTGTCATCCAGCTTTGCAGTGCTTTTTATAGAGCACAGGCAGAATAAATTAAGCATAATTCTCTTCCCTAAGAATTTGGGGATGGGAAATGGGCACTGGCTTCAACTTAAAGTCACCAGCTTCATTACTTCCTATCGAGAGTGGGCTGTCGTTTGAAGCCTTGAAAGCAGGCCTTGCCTTTTCCTTTGTAGCCATGAAAGTCCTAGATGGCATCTTCAATATAAAGCTGTTTTGTGCACATTGAAAATCTGTTTAGTGTATCCACCTTCATCGCTGATCTCAGCTAGCTAGAGCTTCTGGAGAACTTGCTGCAGCTTCTCCAGCAGCACTTGGTGCTTCACCTTGCACGTTTATGTTACCGAGACGGCTTCTTTCCTTAAACTACATGAACCAACCTCTGCTAGCTTCCAGCTTTTCTTCTGCATCTTCCTCACCTATCTCAGCCTTCATAGAATTAAAGAGAGTTAGGGCCTTGCTCTGGATTAGGCTTTGGCTTAAGGGAAGGTTGTGACTGGTTTCATCTATCCAGACCGCTGAAACTTTCTCCATATCAGCAACAAGGCTGTTTTTGCTTTATTATTGTTCGTGTGTTCCCTGGAGTAACACTTTTAATTTCCTTCAAGAACTTTTCCTTTGCCCTCACAACTTTGACTAACTTCGGCACAAGAGGCCCAGCTTTCGGCTGTCCTGGCTGTCACCATGCTTTCCTCGCGAAGCCTGATATTTTCTAGCTTTTGATGTAAAGTGAGAGATGTCCAACTCTCCCTTTTACTTGAACACAGAGGGGCCATTGTAAGGTTATTAACTGGCCTGACATCAATTTTTTTTTTTTTTTTTTAGATGGAGTCTCGCTCTGTCGCCCAGGCTGG
>NW_016836333.1:0-931 GCF_001698545.2 Rhinopithecus bieti | reverse complement strand
ATATCTATATTTCATACCTATATCTATTATATATATATTTGATACTCATATCCATTATATCTCTTATATCTATATTTTACACCTATATTTATTATATCTGTTATGTCTATCTATTATATCTATTATATCTATATTTTTTACCTATATCTATTACATCTATATTTTATACCTATATCCATTATATCTATTATGTCTACGTTTTATACCTATGTCTATTAGATCTATTATGTCTATATTTTATAGGTATATCTATTATATGTATTCTGTCTATATTGTATGCGTATATCTATCATATCTATAATGTCTATATTTTATACCTCTATATATAATATCTGTTATGTCTATATTTTATACCTATATCTATTATATCTATTATGTCTGTATTTCTTACCTATATCTATTTTATCTCTTGTCTATATTTTATACCCATATCTATTATATCTGTTATGTTTATATTAAATACCTATATCTATAATATTTATTACGTCTATATTTTATAGCTATATGTATTATATCTATTATGTCTCTATTTTATACCTATATCTATTATGTCTATATATTCTTCCTATACCTATTATATCTATTATGTGTATATTTCATACATATCTATTATATCTATTATGTCTAAATATTATACCTATATCTATTATGTCTATATTGTATACCTATATCTATTTTAACTATTGTCTATATTTTATAACTATATGTTATGTCTATATTTTACCCCTATATCTATTATATCTATTATGTCTATTATGTCTATATTTAATAACTGTATATTATGTCTATATTTTATATCTATATCCATTATATATACTATGTCTATATTTCATATCCATATCTATTATGTCTATATTTTACACTGATATCTATGATATCTATTCTGTGTATATTTTATACGTGTATGTATGATATCTTTATGTCTATATTT
>NW_016836332.1:0-932 GCF_001698545.2 Rhinopithecus bieti | reverse complement strand
CCTCCCAAAGTGCTGGGATTACAGGCGTGAGCCACGGCGCCCGGCCTTTTCTTTTTTTGTTTTTTGGAGACAGAACCTTGCTCTGTGGCCCAGGCTGGAGTACAGTGTCATGATCTCAGCTCACTGCAACCTCCACCCCCCAGGTTCAAGTGACTCTGGTGCCTCAGCCTCCCTAGTAGCTGGGATGACAGGCATGCGCCACCACACCCTGATAATTTTGTATTTTTTTGTAGAGATGGGAATTTAACATGTTGCCCAGGCTGACCTCAAACTCCTGGACTCAAATGATCTACCCCTCATCGGTCTCCCAAAGTGCTGGGATTATAGGCATGTCAGGCCCCTTTTCCATTTTTAAAAATCAAGGACTGTCTCCAACATATTAAAGTTCACAAAAAATAATATAAACACACATGTACTCCCTGGCTAGGCTTAATAAAAAACATTTAGTCATGTTGACTTTAAAGCTTTTTTTTTTTGAGAAATAAGCATTAAAGAGTTGAAGTCTCCTTTCTATCTTTTCGTAATTCTGTTCTTCCCTCTTCCCTCCTTGAGATCTTCACTATTCTGAGGTTAATTTGGATCTTTCTACTCCTTATTACCACAGAAGAGTAATTTCTTAATGAATTTGACCATATTTTAAACTTCTGATTTCAGTGGGCAGGTAACTCATTTTATAGTTTCTGTATCGTGAGCCATTTTCAATGACTCAACTAGATTGTTTTCATCGTTGACTCCTCATTTCTGGGCAACAGCATAATGTTCTCATTTGAGCCATTTCTGAAGATTGTGTTTAACTATTTAAAATATTTTTGGTAGTCTCATCATCAGATGTGATTTTTTTTTTTTTTGAAAAAGAGTCTCGCTCTGTCACCAGGCTGGAGTGCAGTGTGATCTCGGCTCACTGTAACCTCCTTCTCCCAGTTTCAATCAAT
>NW_016836331.1:0-916 GCF_001698545.2 Rhinopithecus bieti | reverse complement strand
TTTGTAGTTCCTCCTACTATCGCTAGGCAAATTCGAAAGAAAACTCTTATTTCAAAAGTCACACAGATAAGGAGGGACCATTGTATATTCATTTGCATCTTAAATTAGCAAAGTCTTGGAATCATAAGTTAATAAACAACTTACAGGGTCATTTTTTCTCAGAGATGCCCTTGATGATGAATTCTGTCCTATGCAGGAAGTTCTTTCCTTCTGAGGGGAGCCAGAAGCTCAGAGATACTATCTCCAATGTGTGAAGAGATGGTATTTCAACCAAGCTCTCATGCTCTTATCTATTTAATATGACAAGTTTTTATCCACCATAATTCTAAGTTTTCTATTAATATATAAAGTGAGCCTCATGATGTAAAGGAACACTCTCTGCCCTTAACTGACAAAGCAATTGAGGACCAAACTTACAAACTCCATGGGCCTTGTGATATCTGTAAGATTAATGGGGCTAAGGCTGATAACCTCTAATGTTGTCTTTAGCCCCCAAATGTAATTATTCTATGTAGCTTGATCTAGAAACCCACTTGTTTCTCATTTTACTACTGTGTTAAACCGAAAATTCAACCACTGAGAGGGCAGGCCTGTACCTTTTGATATATTAAAAGATCCAATTTTTAATCTATTTCCTGACACCACTGGAGAAGACATAAGCAATGGTTCCTTAAACATTATCCTGAAGATCTTTTTTATCCTGATGTCACCTGATGTCCAGTATCTTATTTCACTCATTATTTTTACTGGAACTTCTGGCCAAGAACCCTGATTTTAGTGGAAAGAACCTGAACAGGTAAGTCTGCTTAACCTGCTTCTAAATCTTAGCTTTGCCATTTATTCGCTGCATAACTTTACACACATTACTTAGTTCCTTAGAGACTACTTTCTTTTTTTTTTTTTTTTTTTTTACTTT
>NW_016836330.1:0-2522 GCF_001698545.2 Rhinopithecus bieti | reverse complement strand
TCTCCAAAGGGATATTTGGGAGCACATTGAGGCCTATGGTAAGAAAAGAAATATCTACAGATGAATACTGGAGAGTAGCTTTCTGATAACGTGCTTTGTGATGTGTGCTTTTCTCTGACAGAGTTACACCTCTCTTTTTATTGAGTAGTGTGGAAACACTGATTGTGTAAAATCTACAAAGGGATATTTTGGAGCACTTTGAAGCCTAAAGTGAAGATGGAAGTATTTTCAGATGAAAACTACATGGAAGATTTCTGAGAAAGTACTTTGTGATGTCTGCATTCATCTCACAGATGTAAACTGTTCTTTACAATGTGCAATTTGGAAACACTGTCTTTGATGAATCTGTGAAGGGACATTTTGGGGTGCTTTGAGGCCTATGGTGAACAAGGAAATATCTTCAGATGTAAACTAGAAAGAAGCTTTCTGAGACACTGCTTTGGATATGTGCATTCCTCTCATGGAGTGAAACCTTTCTTTTGAATGAGCAGTTCGGGATCACTGTTGTTGTGGAATCTGGGAGGGGTTATTTCGGAGCTCGTTGAAGCCTGTGTTGAAGAAGGAAATGTCCTCAGATAAGCACTAGAAAGAAGCTTCGTTATGTGTGAATTCCTCTCACAGAGTTAAACCTTTCTTTGCTTTGAGCAGTTTGTTAACACTGGTTTTGTGCGATCTGCAATGGGATGTTCGGGAGTGCATTGAGGCTTATGTTGAAAAAGGAAATATCTACAGATGAAAACTGGAGAGAAGCTTTTTGAGAAGTTGCTTTGTGATGTGTGCATTCCTCTCACAGTGTTACACCTTTCTTTCACTGAGCAGTGTGGCAACACTGCTTGTGTAAGATCTACAAAGGGATATTTTGGAGTGTTTTGAAGACTAAGGTGAAGAAAGAAGTATCTTCAGATGAAAACTAGGCAAAAGCTTTCTGAGAAATTGCAACGTGATGTGTGCATTCATCTCACAGAGTTAAACCTTTCTTTACAATGCACAGTTTGGAAACTGTCTTTGATGAATCTGCGAAGTGACATTTTGGAGCACATTGAGGTGTACGGTAAACAATGAAACATCTTCAGAGAAAACTAGAAAGAAGCTTTCTGAGACACTGCTTTGTGACATGAGCATTCATCTCAAGGAGCTAAACCTTTCTTTTGATTTAGCAGTTTAGAATCACTGTTTTTAAGGAATCTGAGAAGGGATATTTGGGAGTGCATTGAAGTCTATGATAAAAAGTAAATTTCCTCAGATAAACATTAGAAAGAAGCTTTCCAAAAATCTTCTTTGTGATGTGTGAATTCCTCTCACAGAGTTTAACCTTTCTTTTCATTGAGCAGTTTGTTAACACTGTTCAGGTGGAATCTACAAACGGTTATTCGGGAGCGCATTGAGGCCTACAGTGAAAAAGAAAATATCCTCAGATCAAACCTGGAGAGATGCTTTCTGAGAAACTTCTTTGTGATGTGGGCATTCATATTACAGAGTTAAACATTCCTTTACATTGCGATGTTTGGAAACCGTCCTTGACGAATCTGTAAACTCACATTTGTGGGTGCATTGAGGCCTTCGGTAAACAAGGAACTATCTTCAGATGAAAAGTACAAGGAAGTTTTCCGAGAAACTGCTTTGTGATGTGTAAATTCATCTCAAGGTGATAAAACTTTCTTTTCATTGAGCAGTTTGCAATCACTGTTTTTGTGGAATCTGAGACGGGATATTTGGGAGCGCATTGAAGCCTACAGTGAAAAAGGAAATATCCTCAGATAAACACTAGATACAAGATTTCTGAGAACCTGCATTGTGATGTGTGAATTCCTCTCACAGTGTTAAAGTTTTCTTTTCATTGAGCAGTTTGTTAACACTGTTTCTGTGGAAACTGCAAATGGATATTCAGGAGTGCCTTTAGGCTTATGGTGAAAAAGAAAATATCTTCAGATGAAAACTGGTAAGAAGCATTCTGAGAAACTTCTTTGTGATGTGTGCATTCATCTTACAGAGTTATACCTCTCTTTTCATTGAGTAGCATGAAAACACTCTATGTAAAATCTACAAAGGGATATTTCAGAGTGCATGAAGCCTATGGTGGAAAAGAAATTATCCTCAGATAAAACTACAGAGACACTTTCCAAGAGACTGCTTTGTGGTGTGTGAATTCATCTGACAGAGATAAACATTTCTTCTCATTGAGCAGTTTGGTAACACTGTTTTTGTGCAATCTGCAAAGGGATATTTGGCAGTGCATCGAGGAAAAAGGTGAAAAGGGAAATATCTTCAGATGAAAACTGGAGAGTAGCTTTCTGAGAAACTGCTTTGTGATGTGTGCATTCCTCTCACAGAGTTATACCTTTGTTTTCATTGAGTAGTGAGGAAACACTGTTTGTGTATAATCTATCCAGGGACATTTCAGAGCTCTTCGAAGTCTAAGATGAAGATGAAAGTGTCTTCAGATGAAAACCAGACAGAAGCTTTCTGAGAAACTGCTTTGTGAGGTGTTCATTCATGTCACAGAGTTAAATCTTTCTTTACAA
>NW_016836329.1:0-357 GCF_001698545.2 Rhinopithecus bieti | reverse complement strand
GTGGGTGTGATGTGTGTGTGATGGGTGTGTATGTGTGCGTGCGGTGGGTGTGATGTGTGTGTGATGGGTGTGTGTGTGTGCGGTGGGTGTGATGTGTGTGTGATGGGTGTGTGTGTGTGTGTGGTGGGTGTGATGTGTGTGTGATGGGTATGTGTGCGTGCGGTGGGTGTGATGTGTGTGTGATGGGTGTGTGTGTGTGTGCGGTGGGTGTGATGTGTGTGTGATGGGTGTGTGTGTGGTGGGTGTGATGTGTGTGTGATGGGTGTGTGTGTGTGCGTGGGGTGTGTGTGGTGTGTGTGTGGTGGGTATGTGTGTGTGCGGTGGGTGTGATGTGTGTGTGATGGGTTTGTGTGTGTG
>NW_016836328.1:0-518 GCF_001698545.2 Rhinopithecus bieti | reverse complement strand
AGCTACTCAGGAGGCTGAAGTGGCAGGATCCTTTGAGCTCAGGAGTTCAAGACCAGCCTGGGCAACATAGGAATATCCCATCTCAATTTTTAAAAAGAAAAAAATAGATCAACTTAAGTATATTAGAATTTTAAAAAGGGCATTTGAGCAAACAGAGTTTCATGGATCAGGCAGCTCCAAACTGGAAGTGATTGGAGGATCCACTAGAGGTGTTTGTAGGGAAGGTTTTATAGGGTGAATGTAGAAGCTGACTAGAGAAATTATTTGATTGGCAAAAATTTGGGCAATTGCATTATTTGAACTATCCTGGTGGAAGGTCTCTCATCACAAAGCTAATACTCAGCTGGTCACTTGTGATGGGTGAAGCTTGGTTCATTTTCTCTATATAGAAACCCAGGCCATGGGAGCTATCTCAGCCTAATACTCTCCTATTAAGTTATTTTACACCTTCTCTCTGTGTCAGGGTAAGTGGGGGTCTTCCCCACGAGGGTTCTGACCACCCTATTTCCCTCAGCAAA
>NW_016836327.1:0-2216 GCF_001698545.2 Rhinopithecus bieti | reverse complement strand
CTCTGTGTCTGTCTGTCTTTCTGGCTTCTTAGATCATCTCATTTGGCGTCCTTTCACTGAAGAGTTAACCCAGACGTTTGACATGGTTTCCTTGCTTTCCTCCTGTCTTTTGCTGCTAGAGCTGCTTTGGAAAAGAAGTCTTTTCTCAAGTGGTATCTTTTCTTTGGGTTACAGTGTTGTTCATCCTTTCTTTTTGTTTTTAAATTTTATTAGTAAAACTTCACCAGTGAACCGGAAGCTATTTTTTTTCTATTGTGAAATGCTAGCTTTAAGATTTCTGAGAACTTTGTGTCAAAGAAATCTTTGAAAAGGTCCTGAAGTATACAGAAGTTCACTATTTTAAAAGTGCGGGTGGTCCGGGCGCAGTAGAGACACCTGTAATCCCAGCACTTTGGGGAGCCAGTGTGGGTAGATCACTTGAGTCCAGGATTTCCAGACCAGCCTGGGCAATGTGGCAAAACCCTGGCTCTACTAAAAATACAAAAGTTAGCTGTGTGTGCTGGTGTGTGCCTGTAGTCCCAGCTACCCGGTAGGCTGAGGTGGGAGGATCACCAGAGCCCGGGAGGCTGAGATTGCAGTGAGCCATGATCATGGCATTGCACTCTGACCTGGATGGCAGAGTGAGACCCTGTCTCAAAAACAAAAACAAAACAAAAGAAAAATCCAAAAGGTAATGAATTTTTACCAAGTGAACCACCACAGATCAAGAAATAGAGCATTACTAGACTGGGGCATATTTGTAGGAGTGACATTGTTGGTTTCAGATGTATATGAATGATAAAACTTTAGTATTACATATTGTTGAACATTTTCCCAAAATGGTTGAACCATTTAACAGGGATATTCTTGTTACCCCACGTCCTTGCTGATACCTGTCAGTTAAAAATTATTTTGCCATTCTAGTAGGGGTACAGTAATGTATCAGTGTGGTTTCATTGAGATTGAGTGTCTTTTATTGCCATTTATATGTCCTGTTTTGTGAAGTGCCTGTTAAATCTTTTTATCCGGTTTTCATGGATATGCTTGTTTTTCTCGTTGATTTGTAATACTTTATTCTGGATATGCGTCCTTTTTAGGATATATATGTATTACATTTCCCTTTTTTCAATCTGTAGCTTGCCTTTTTACTCTTTTAATGGTGTTTTTTCATGATGGAGATACTCTAACTTTTTTTGTTTTGTTTTGAGACAGGCTCTCACTGTGTTGCCCAGGCTGGAGTACAGTGGCACAATCACAGCTCACTGCAACCTTGACCTCCTAAGGCTTAGGTGATGCTCCTGCCTCAGCCCCCAAGTAGCTGGGACCTCCAGGGGAGCATCTCCACACTCAGCTCTTTTCTGTGTTTTTAGTAGAGATGGGGTTTTGCCACGTTGCCTAGGCTGGTCTGGAATTCCTAGGCTCAAGTGATACACCTGCCTCGGCCTCCCAAAGTGTTGGGATTACAGGTGTGAGCCACTGCACCCGGCCTGAGATTCTTAATTTTAATGAAATTACACTTTATCAATCTTTTCCTTTATGGTTACTGCTTTTGTGTCCTGTTTGAGGAATCAATGCCTAACCTAAGGGTATGAACAGATTTTCTGTGTTAACCTTACAGCAATTTTATTTTAGTTTTTCCATTTTTTTTTTTTTCCAGTCAGGGCCTCACTCTGTTGCCCAGGCTAGAGTGCGGTGGCAGGATCTCAGCTCCCTGCAACCTCTACCTCCTGGCTCAAGGGATCCTCCCACCTCAGCCACCTGAGTAGCTGCGAGTGTAGGCATGCGCCACCATGCCTGGCTAATTTTCGTATTTTTTGTAGAGATGGGGATTCAACATTTTTTCCAGGTTGGTCTTGAACTCTTGGGCTCAAGTAATCTGCCCGCCTTCAGCTTCCCAGAGTGCTGGGATTACAGGCGTGAGCCACCCCACTTGGCTATGATTCACTATTTGCCACATGGATCTGTCTGCTTGATCCAGCACCATTTATTGAAAAGACCATCCTTTTCCTCTTGCATCGTGTGGCACTTTTTTTCATAAATCGAATGACTGTATTGTCATCTGATTTATGAAATTAGTGTGGGTCTGTTTCTGTTTCTGGACCAACCTGGGTAACATAGTGAGATCCCGTCTCGATAAAAAATAAAAATAATAAATAAATGAATAAAATTTAAAAAATAAGTGCGTAGAGCTGATGGAGTCATAGGTGATAATTTAAAAATGATTGTCTGTTTCTTGG
>NW_016836326.1:0-908 GCF_001698545.2 Rhinopithecus bieti | reverse complement strand
TGGTCCCTCCAAGACCCCTTTATGCTCTTACTTTCCCTGCCTTCTGATTTCTCTGCACCCTCACCCCTTCCGAGAGCCAGTGGTCAGACACCATTTCCCCTGTGAGCAACAGGTGCACTCTCTGAGGCCCCAAGGGAAGGGGCTGCGCTCCACCTTTCTGCCCCATTTGTTCTGTGTATGCCCCTACAAGAATGCTCACCTCTTGCCCTCAGGTGGCATTTTTCAAGTCCGCTGGAGCCAGTGCCCAGGAGGAGCAGGCACGGTTATGAGAGCGGGTGAAAGAGCAGAGGGTGTGCTGCCAGCGCCTGGCTCACCCGGTGGCCTCGGCCCAGAAGGAGCCAGAGGCAGCGGTCCCAGCCCCAGGGACTGGGGGCGAGTCTGTGAGTGGGGAGACCCACCGGGCCCTGCAGGAAGTCATGGAGAAGCTGGCCCATGCCAGGACTCACCTCCAGCTTCTCCATGACTTACTTGAAAATGCCACCTGAGGGCAGGTTCGCTGCCGAGATGTGACCCCATTATTTTGGCTCCAGAGTGGCCTTATGGATATCCTGGAGGAGAAGGCGGACCTGAGTGAGCTGGTGAAGAAACAGGAACTGCGATTCATCCAGTACTGGGGGGAGAGATGCCATCAGTGAGTGGGAGGCCAGGGCACGGCAGGGGGAGCTGCAGGGCCTTCGGAGGGGCCCCAGCGTCTGAGCCCTGTCCTCCCGCAGGAATGTTCGTCAGCTTATAATAGAGGCAGGGGGCAGTGCCAAAGATGCGGCAATGGGAGGAGGACATCATCAGGCTGGTCCAGCACAGGGAGGAGATGAAGGTAGGGTGTGCAACATCTCTGCGGGGGTGGGGGTGGGCGTGAGATTGGGCACTGGCAGCAGCGTGACAGCTGAGCACCCCTCCCTCCAGGTGAA
>NW_016836325.1:0-1300 GCF_001698545.2 Rhinopithecus bieti | reverse complement strand
TCAGAGATAACACAAATAAATGAAAACCATTCTATTCTATGCTCATAGGTAGAAAAGATCAAAATGATTAAAATGGCCATACTGCCCCAAAAAGAAGAGATTTCATGCTATTCTTATCAAACTACCAAAAACATTCTTAACAGAACTACAAAAAATTATTTTAAAATTCATATGGAACCAAAAAAGAGCCAGAGTAGCCAAGGCAATCCTAAGCAAAAAGAACAAAGCTAGAGGCATTACATTACCTGACTTCAAACTATACGACAGGGCTACAGTAACCAAAGTCACATAATACTGGTACAAGAAACAGACTCATAGACCAATGCAACAGAATAGAGAGCCCAGAAATAATGCCATACACCTATAACCATCTGATCTTTGACAAAACTAACAAGAGGAATGTGGGAAGAATTCCCTATTTAATAAATGGTGCTGGGATAACCACCTAGCACTATGTAGAAAATTCAAACTGGACCCTTTCCTTACATCATATACAAAAATCAATTCAAGATGAATTAAAGCCTTAAATGTAAAACTTAAAATTATTTTAAAACATCCTTAAAGATAACCTAGAAAATACCATTCTAGACATGGGAACTAACAAAGATTTTATGATGAAAATACCAAAAGCAATAGCAACAGCAGCAATTGACAAATGGGACCTAATTAAACTAAATATCTTCTTCACAGCAATGGAAACCGTAACAGAGTAAACACACAACCTATAGAATAAAATATTTCCAAACTATGCATTTGACAAAGGTCTAATGTCCAGAATCCATAAAAAACTTAAGTTTACAAGAAACAAACAAATGACCTCCTTAAAAAGTAGACAAAAGGCGGCCGGGCTCAGTGGTTTATGCCTGTAATCCCAGCACTCTGAGAGGCCGAGGTAGGTGGATCACCTGAGGTCAGGAGTTCGAGATCAGCCTGGCCAACATGATGAAACCCAGTCTTTACTAAAAATACAAAAAGTTAGCCAGGCATGGTGGTGGACACTTGTAATTCCAGCTACTCAGGAGGCTGAGGCAGGAGAATCTCTTGAACCCAAGAGGCGGAGGTTGCAGTGAGCCAAGATCACACCATTGCATTCCAGCCTGGGCAACAAGAGCGAAATTCCGTCTAAAAAAGAAAAAAAAGTAGGCAAAAGGCTGGGAGTGATGGCTCATGTCTGTAATCCCAGCACCTTGGGAGGCCAAGGAAGAAAGATCACTTGAGGTCAGGAGTTTGAGACCAGCCTGGCCAACAAGGTTAAACCTCGTCTCTACTAAAAATACAAAAATTATAGCAGAGCATGGTG
>NW_016836324.1:0-748 GCF_001698545.2 Rhinopithecus bieti | reverse complement strand
ATATCTATGATATCCATTATGTCTACATTTTATACCTATATCTATTATATCTCTTATGTCTATATTTTGTACCTATATCTATTATGTCTGTATTTTATACCCTGTATCTATTATATCTATTATGTCTATATTTTGTACCTTTGTGTATTATATCTATTATGTCTATATTTTATACCTATGTCTATTATATCTATTATGTCTATATTTTATACCTATAGATATTATGTCTATATTTTATACCTATATCTATTATATCTATTATGTCTATAGTTCATGCCTATATCTATTATTTCTATATTTTATACCTATATCTATTATAACTCTTATGCCTATATTTTATTTTATTTTTTTATTTTTTATTTTTTGAGACAGAGTCTCGCTCTGTCGCCCAGGCTGGAGTGCAGTGGCCGGATCTCAGCTCACTGCAAGCTCCGCCTCCCGGGTTTAAGCCATTCTCCTGCCTCAGCCTCCCGAGTAGCTGGGACTACAGGCGCCTGCCACCTCGCCCGGCTATTTTTTTGTATTTTTTGTAAAGACGAGGTTTCACCGAGTTAGCCAGGAGGGTCTCGATCTCCTGACCTCGTGATCCGCCCGTCTCGGCCTCCCAAAGTGCTGGGATTACAGGCTTGAGCCACCGCGCCCGGCCTTATGCCTATATATTATAACTATATCTATTATATCTCTTATGTCTATATTTTATACCTGTATCTATTATGTCTATATTTTATACCTCTATCTATGATATCTA
>NW_016836323.1:0-518 GCF_001698545.2 Rhinopithecus bieti | reverse complement strand
CCAAGAGGGGCGATAATCCATCTCCTGAGTAAAAGCTTCATATGGGGTGAGGAGGGGAGAAGTGAACAGAGAGGAAGCAGGGAAGGCCAAGACAGCGACCAGCCTTAGAGCAATTTTAACCAGAAATGGACACAGACCCTGGACCCCACCGCGGGGTTGCAGGCCAAGGACCGTCTCCAGGCGATGCATAGCTCCCTTGTCAGGTTAGCGGGAGTAGGGATTGTGACGTCTGCAGGGGTATGGAACGCTGGGCGACGGGAGCAGCTTACTGGGCTGGACCAGAAATACTGAACTTCTTTTCCATCAGTGAAATCCACTTCCGGGTCAGAAAAAACTGCAAGTTCTGGAGGCGCAGGGACTAGGAGGAGGTCAGGGCCTGAGCCTTCCTGGTTTGAACCCCCTCCCCCCTGTGTTTCTGGGTCTGTCCTCACTTCCACTCAGTGGACCCTGAGTATTCTCCTTTGAGTCCCCACGAGTGTGTTGTGTGCAGTGGGGCCAGGCTGCTTCATCCGCTGCAT
>NW_016836322.1:0-1426 GCF_001698545.2 Rhinopithecus bieti | reverse complement strand
CACTCCAAAAAACTTCTCTGTGACATGTCCATTCTTATCACAGGGTTAAAGCTTACTCTAAATTTCCCAGTTTGAAAGTCAGTCTTTGAGGGATCTGCGAAGGCATAGTAAGTGGCGACCGTAGGCCTGTCTGAGTCAAGGAAATGTCTTCCATTGAAAATCGTAGAGAAGCTTTCTGCGCAACTCTTTTGTGATGTTTGTATTCATATCATAGCAATAAATCATTCTTTGGATGGAGCAGTTTGAAATCACTGTTTCTGTGGAATCTGAGAAAGGACATTTGGAAACGCTCTTTAGAATATCCTGAAAAAGAAATAATGAGAGAGAGAATCCAGAAGGAAGATTTCTGTGAAACTGCTCTGTGTCACGTGAGTTTTGCTCACACAGTTAAGCTTCTCTTTCCATTGAGCTGTATCATAACACTGTTTTGCTTAGTCTGCGAAGGGATACTCTGGAGGTTTTTGAGGTTTATGGTGAGAAAGGAAACGACTTCAGATAGAAACTAGAGAGAAGCTTTCTGAGGAGCTGCTTTGTGACGTGTGCATTCCACTCAGGAAAATATACCTTTCTTCTCCTAGAGGATTCCGGAATCCCTTTTGGAGAAAAAGCTACCAAGAGATATGCCGGAGTCGACTAAGGTGAAAAATTAAATATCCTCAGACAAAAACTGGAAAGAAGATTTCTGTGAAACTGCTTTGTGTTAGATATACTATTTCATCTTGCATAGTTAAAACTTTAATTATATTACGCAGTTTGGGAACTCCGTCATGCACAGATCCGTGAAGCAGCATTCGGGAGCACATTCCATTCATGTCTACGGTGAAAGAGGAGATATCCTCAGATAAAAACTGGATAGAAGCTTTCTGAGAAACTACTTTGTGGTGTGTGCATTCCACTCAGGGATTTATACTTCTTTTCTCACAAGGCAGTGTTTGAACACTGTTCCTGTGAAACCGAAAGAGTGATATTTCGGAACGCATTGAGGACTATAGCGAATAGTGAAATATACTGAAATAAAATCGAGGAAGAAGCCTTCCAAGAATCTGCTCTCTGAAATGTGCATTCACTTCACCGAGTTAATGCTTACTCTATGTTGCCCAGTTTCGAAACTCTGTCTTTTTAGAATCTGGGAAGGGATATTTAGTGACATCCAGAGGCTTGTGGTGAATGAGGAAACGCCTTGCAATGAAACCAGCAGAGAAACGTTCTGAGCAACTGCTTTGCGATGTGTGTATTCCTCTCATAGACTTAAATCATTCTTTGGATTGAGTAGGTTGAAATCACGGTTTTTGTGGCTGCTGAGGAAGGACATTTGGGAACGATCCTTAGAATACGGAGAAAGAAATATCCTCAGGTAAAATCCAGAAGGAAGCTTTCTGTGAAACTACTCTGTGTCGTTTTAAATCCTCTCACTCAGTTAAGCCTC
>NW_016836321.1:0-516 GCF_001698545.2 Rhinopithecus bieti | reverse complement strand
TTTGTATTAAAACTGTCAAGTGTCAACTATGCTCAAAAGTCAACAGAAAAAAGTGACTGAATATGACTTCACTTTCCTAGGGACCTTTCCTAGAGACACTGTATTCTAGCGCGTTTCCTTCCGAGTCCATTGATCGAAGCATTTGCTCAATCCAACTTCATTTTGCCCTACTCTGAGTAGATTTCACTCTTTTGTCCTTCTACTTTTTTTTCACATTTAAAATATATTTTTTTCTTTTAAAATCATTTTGTCATTTTCCAGGGCATATCCCAAGGGGAAGGAGTAGGGGACACTGTCTTTGTGCTTTAATTAAAATCCCAAATTCCTTACCCTAGTATACCTGCCGCCTTATAACCCAGTACTCTCCATTTTCTCTTTCCACCTAGTTTAGATAGGAATCTCCAAAACGTGAATATTACTTTTGTTTTTTTTGTTTGCTTGTGACAGGGTCTCACTTTGTCACCCAGACTGAAGTCCAGTGGTGTGAACATGGCTCACTGTAGCCTCAACCTCCTG
>NW_016836320.1:0-932 GCF_001698545.2 Rhinopithecus bieti | reverse complement strand
ATTTCCAGAAAGCTGTGTTAGCAGACTGATGACTGAAGAGAAACGTGTAACTCTGTGAGTTACATTCACACATCCCAATGCATTTTCTCAGAAGGCTTCTTTCCAGTTTTGATCTGAGGATATTTCCTTTTTTGCCATTGCCCTCCATGAGCTCCGAAATATCACTTTGCAGAATCCATGACAACAGTGTTAGCAAACTGTTCCAAGAAGGGAAGGGTGGAACTCTGTGTGATGAAGTCACACATGAGAAAGCAGTGTCTCAGAAAGCTTCTCTCTAGTTATTATCTGAGGATATTTCCATTTTCTACATGGGCCCTTACGGGCTCCCAAAGATCTCTTTGCAGATTCCACGAAAAGAGTGTTATCAAATTGCTTCCTAAGGACTTAGCTACAACCCTCTGACGTGAATTCCCAGATCACAAAAAAGTTTCTGAGAAAGATTCTTTCACGTTTTGAACTGATGATATTTATTTCTCAGCATAAGCCTCAAAGTGATCCAAAGAAACCCTTTTCAGGTTCCCCAAAGACAGTGTTAATGGACTTCTCCACGAAACATAAGTGGAACCTACTGAGATGAATTCACACACCACCAAGAAGTGTCTAAGAAAGGTTCTTTCTAGTTTTCATCTGAGGATATTTCGTTTGTCACCGTAAGCTTCATTGCGCTAAGAAGTATGCCATTGCAGATTTTCACAAAACTGTGTTAGCAAACTGATGACTGAAGAGAAACGTGTAACTCTGTGAGTTGCATTCACACATCGCAATGCAGTTTCTCAGAAGGCTTCTTTCCAGTTTTGATCTGAGGATCTTTCCTTTTTCACCTTTGCCCTGCTTGAGCTCCGAAATATCACTTTGCAACATCCACAACAACTGCATTAGCAAACTGTTCCAAGGAGTGAAGGGTGAAACTCTGTGTGATGAAATCACACATC
>NW_016836319.1:0-2892 GCF_001698545.2 Rhinopithecus bieti | reverse complement strand
GAGGAGGATGAGGTGGACGGAGACCAGGACGGCCTCAGCCAGGACGGCCTCAGCCCCCAGGCCAGGCATGACTTTGACAGACTCCAGGCTGGCAGCAGGGCCCTGGAGCAGCGGCCCTACAGAAGGGAGTCAGAGATCTGAGCCAGCCTTGGCCAACATGCAGCATCCACCCCCAGCTGGGGAGAGGCCCCGCCATCGCTCAGGGGCCCCGGGTTTGAGCAGAACGGGCCTGGTGCCCTGGGTTGCAGACTCAGTAGCGTTTTAGTCGTTTTATATTTCTTTGCAACAGCCTCAGAAGGTTGGCTGGAGGGGGGCAGCCAGAGTGGCAGCCCCCGGCCTCAGAGGCTATTGCAGGCTCAGGGCAAAGAAGTGGCCTCCTGGGGAGCCAGGCCACAGGGGCCAGGGCTTCTGCCTGAAGATGGACTGCAGCCTGTGGGGAAGCAGCTCAGCTCAATAGTGGGCCCAGCCTCTGCTGTCCAAGGCTGTTCGGCTGCGGTGCTCCTTGCTGGTTTTTAACTTGGGGAGAAACACCGGGTTTCAGCTTTCTTGACCTTAGCTTGGGTGAGACTGTTTACAAAAAAAAAAAAAAAAAAAAAAATTACCATGCAATTGAAAAAAATTTTTTAATTCGTAGGGGGCGAAAAGAACAATTAGAATTCCATGGGTCTGCCAGGATGCAGCACCTGGCTGGAGGCTCCAGAGGGTTCCCCGAGGTGGGACTGGCCTCTCCCTGTGTGTGTGGGCACCGCAGTGCCTGGGCAAGCAGGGTGCTCTGGGACCGCACTTCGTCGAGCTCACGAACCAGCTAGGCTCTGTTTGTGATAGAAAAATCAAGACCATGTTAATGATCATAATAAAAGCTTTCTACTATCACTGGGGTGGTGGGTGGGGGCTGGGAAGAAACTGGTTTGAGCTTTTGGAGTTTGACTTTGTACCTTAGAGATGCGTCTCAGGGCCAGGCATGGGACCTACCATCCAGGGTTCCTCCCCCGACCCTCGATTTTCCTGTTTTGCTTCTCTCTCCATTTCCGTCCAGGCCTCTACCCCTTCCACAGCGAGGGGTGGTTAGGAGCCATAGGCCGGGATGGCTCCTTGGAAGGGAAGTCGGGATCCCAGGCTAGGAGGAAGCTGGCAGCCCCGTCCCCACTGGGCCCACAGTATGAGTCATGCCTTAGAGACTCCAGGTTGTCCTGTTCTTTCTGGGCTCGCTCGTCTCCCCGACCCTGTCCCACCCCTCCCTGCCCATACCTCCACTGCTGAATTTCCTCCAGCCCCTCTGTCTGCCTTGTGAAGGTGGCAAGGGCCAGGTTTGCCTGACATAGGACCACGTCGTGTCCCTCCCTCACCTGGAGCAGCACAGCAGAGTCCAGGCAGGGCACAGCCCGGCCCTGGTCAGCGCTGAATGGCAGGGGAAAGATCTTAGGAAAGGAGAGGAATCATCACCCCCTCCCATCAACTGGGATGACTGGGGAGTGCCACGCTCATTCAAAGCTGAATCAGAAACCAGCCACGGAACAGAATTCCTGCCGAGGCTTCCGGGGCCGCTCCTCCACCACCCTCCCGCAGGTCGAGGCACTGTGGCACCCTCATCAGGAAGAGGTTTGGGGTCCCCTTGTGGTCACCGCTGGCTCTGCCACTCCATCTTGTTCACGGTAGCTGGTTGGGTCAGGTCCGTGATGGAGCCAGGCTCTTCCCAGGACCGCGGAGAAAATCTGCTCCCTAGTCAGACCTCTCCAGAAGCTGGTAATCAGAACGGATGTGTCTCCTGCTCCAGCTCTGCCCCGGAGACAGCTCAGAGCCAGAAGGCACCAAGGACTCTGGCCCAAGTGGGGAAGCTGAGGCAGAGAGCAGAGGGGGTCATGCAGTGAGCAGGTGGGGTGCGGGAGGCAGAGAGGGGCCAGGGGCCTGGGGTTGGGGCATCTGCCTCTTCCCTCCACCTCCTCCACTCCTCAGCGGCTGAAGACTCAGCCCTGAGGTCTGGGGCCATGGAAGTGAAGACACCCGACACCTATACCCTGGAGTAGGCCCGACTCAGCATCCTGCCCCAGCTTCAGCCCCACACTCATTTCTGGCATAGAAGATTCCGTCGAGACAGCTCTTTCCTCTCGGGGTCTGCCGGGGGTGCCTCATCCGGTTGCTGCTCCCAGGCCTGGCCCCAAAGCCTGAGGGGCTTTCTCAGCCTTAGCCCTGGGTGCTGGGGTGAAGTTGGCAGGGGAGAGCTTGACCCTTCACCTCCCTGATGGCCATGCTGAGGGACAGTGGTGACCCTGGTCACTTGGTGCTGGTGTAGGGGCCTGTGCCCTTCCACGGCCAGTGAGCCAAACTTCTACTCCCCTGACCCAGAGTTGAGTCCAGGGGCCTCAGGCCCACCCCGTGGCCCTCTTGGAGGTGTGTGCCCTTGCCTCCCAGCCCCCACCCTGAGGGAGAGCAGCCCCAGCACCTCATCTCCCCAAAGGGAGGCAGATGCTTGATTCTCCTGCCCTCTTTCTTCCTTCCCCTGTATTTATTTATTTATTTATTGCTTGTGCTAAAGACCAAAATAGTCTCCCTCTTTAGTGCACCTGAAGCGGGAGGGCGGATGGGACGAGCCCCAGGAGCGAGGAAGACTTGGCCCCTGGGGAGTGTGTGTGTGGAGGCATGTGCCTGTGTGAGCCTGCATGCATACATGTGCAGCGCACACATGCACACTCAGCTCTTCACGTGTATGACTGGGTCAGTAATACAGATATGTGATCTCTACGTGTATGTGTGTATGCAGGTGGTTTTGTGTCAAGTTTCCTGTGAGGGTGAGCACCTACCCATGAGGGTGGGCACTGGCACAGTTGAACCCCACGGTCCCCGACCCTCTGCCCTGATTATGCATGTCTGCGCCTGAGCAGAGCTTGTGTTCCA
>NW_016836318.1:0-331 GCF_001698545.2 Rhinopithecus bieti | reverse complement strand
CCCCTATGTGACAAACCGCCACAGCACACACACACCTATGTGACAAACCGCCACAGCACACACACACCCTATGTGACAAACCGCCACAGCTCACACACACACCTATGTGACAAACCGCCACAGCACACACACACACCTATGTGACAAACCACCACAGCACACACACCCCTATGTGACAAACCGCCACAGCACACACACCCCTATGTGACAAACCGCCACAGCACACACACACACCTATGTGACAAACCGCCACAGCACACACACACACCTATGTGACAAACCGCCACAGCACACACACACACCTATGTGACAAACCGCCACAGCACACACA
>NW_016836317.1:0-1459 GCF_001698545.2 Rhinopithecus bieti | reverse complement strand
TTTTCCAACAGATAAATTGTAAGAATAAGAGTAGACTGAGAGGCTCAAGAAAAAAAAAAAAAAGACATTTTAAAAATCAACTAAGCCATAGAGTGTACAGATGTCCACCAAAGTGAAAAAACTAGGAATGGACACACTAACTGTGAAATTCTTATCCTTGAAGTTCACATGAGCTCACTTTGGCCAGTGGAAATATCTGCCAGTGGCTCCTGAGCCCTCCTAACATGACTTGTGACCACTTTCTTGAATTCTGATATGACAAGATGCTCCAGGCTCAACTTGTAGAGTTCATGGAGTAGACCTAGAATCAGCCATGTCTCCAAAGAGCCCAGGTGCCATTGGGTTGGCAATACCAGTTTAAAATCACAAGTCAGGTGCTAGTTTTCTAGTCCTTTTCTGTGAAGAGGGCTAGGGCTTTTAGAGGCAAAATACATCATGAGTTTATTCTAGTACTTTCAATTCAAATTCAGGACTACAGGTTTTTTATATAATTTCTTCTGTCTTATATTTTATCTACTTTCTCCCATACTGAGTACCTTATCAAGACCTATTTAGATGCTAATGAGCCTTGTCTGATAGAGACAGGAACAATTGTGTGGAGGTTAATTTCACAGGACTTGGATTCAGAATGAACTGCATTCAAATACTCCACTTAATTTGGGCAAGTTACCGAAGTAATTTAAAGGATTCAGTGTTCTGATCCATAAACAATAATACCTCTATCATAGTGTTGTTATGAAGATAACTTGGAAGATAAATACTTCCTTTAAAGGCATCTTGAGGGATCAGGCAGCTGGATCTAATGATTGCATCCAAATTATTGCTTCGACTGTATGGTTCTTCCCATTTTAAAATGTACATAGGAGGTTGCCAATGATTTCCTAACAAGCAGACAATCTTGGGTTAAGTTTGAACTTGTGATGTGAGAGAACATAATTCCAATTAGCTAACTCCTAATTTTCTATTCCGCTAATCAAAATTCCAGCTAAATTGTAACAAAACAAAATTGCACGCTTAAAATTTGTTAAAATGTTACATTATATATTATGTATACTTACCACCATAAAAAATATGTATGATAAATGCTTCAGTGATTAGAAAATAAATATCTTTAAAAAACGAAATAAAAGATAAAATTTTCTTTTTAAAAAATTTGATTATTAATGCAAAAGTTAGGGATCAGATCTGCATTAAATATTATAAATACAGCTATTGTTAAGACAAGCGGCCGGGCGCGGTGGCTCAAGCCTGTAATCCCAGCACTTTGGGAGGCCGAGACGGGCGGATCACGAGGTCAGGAGATCGAGACCATCCTGGCTAACACGGTGAAACCCCGTCTCTACTAAAAATACAAAAAACTAGCCGGGCGAGGTGGCAGACGCCTGTAGTCCCAGCTACACTGGAAGCTGAGGCAGGAGAATGGCGTGACCCCAGGAGGGGGAGCTTGCAGCGAGCCGAG
>NW_016836316.1:0-1426 GCF_001698545.2 Rhinopithecus bieti | reverse complement strand
ATTACAGGCATGAGCCACCTCGCCCAGCCCGTTTTCAGTTTTTCTGGTTCAGTTTTGGTCACCTCAAATTTCCATGAAGGGGCAAGTGGAAGGGGATGGATTAGAGGTTTGCATGAGGCTCTACATGGAAATTGCACCAATCAGATGATCTTTGTGCTGGGGTCACCTTGGGGAACCAGAGGTAACAGATTAACAACTCTCGGTTGGGAATCAGACACCTGGGTTGAACTCCATCTGCTATTAACCTCTCTAAGCTCTTTTCCTCTTTGTAACTCTACCTACCTTAGCGAATTGTAAGGAGGGACACATGAAATGAGGCGCATAAAGTACTTAGCATTTAATTAATGCTAGGTAAGTGGAACACAGTATTACCAATATTTTGCTAGGTCATGTAAGAATCTTCTGTAATTAACTAATAAGGCTCTTATTTCCCCTACCTCCTAACTGGGGATTGGAAAGAATTTTTAAAGTACTCTCAGTTTTACAACCCTTTCTAAAATAGCAGAGCTTTGCCTTGCTACCTGAATTTCATTTTTCGTTTTTTCCTTTCCTTTTTCTGAGACAGGGTCTCACTCTGTTCCCCAGGCTGAAGTGCAGTGATGTGATCACACGTCTTTGCAGTCTCGACCTCCTGGGCTCAAGCAATCCTCCCACTTCTGCCTCTGGAGTAATTGGGACCACAGGCGTGCACCCCTATACCTGGCTGGTTTTTAAATTGTTTTGTGGAGAAAAGGTCTTGATATATTGCCCAGGCTGTGAATTTCTCTTCAGGGATGTTGAAGATCAAAGTTTTCAAAGTGTTTTTAGGAAGGCTCAATTGGTGTTCCACTTTCAATTTTTGAATAGGGTAATACTGATGGGAAATTTGTAGTTGCCAGAGTATTTGGGTCCACTAGCCTTTTTTTATTTTTATATTTTGAGATGGAGTCTTGCTCTGTCACGCAGTCAGAAACTCAGTGGTATGATCTCAGCTGACCACAACCTCCACATCCTGGGTTCAAGTGATCCTTCTGCCTCAGCCTCACAAGAAGCTGGAATTACAGGCATGCACCACCACGCCCGGCTCATTTTTTATTTTTAGTAGAGACGGAGTTTCTCCATGTTGGTCAGGCTGGTCTCAAACTCCCAACCTCAGGTGATCCACCCGCCTCAGCCTCCCAAAGTGCTGGGATTATAGGCATGAGCCACCACAACCAGTCCACTAGCTTTTTTATAAAAGATAGAAATTAAAATTTCAAAATGTTCAAATGTTCGACATTTCACAAAATGTTTGGAAGGTAGAGAAAAGTAACCAATAGGCCCACTATTGTAACTTGATTCTTTTTGTGAATTGCCATAGTTTTTGAAAAAATAATTGTTCTGCTATAACTTTTATACTCTGCTATTCTCACTTCGTATTTATCATTCCTTTAAAATTTATCTAGTT
>NW_016836315.1:0-2832 GCF_001698545.2 Rhinopithecus bieti | reverse complement strand
TATTTATAATGTCTTAATATTTTAAATCAACCTTGGGAAGTTTCTTAGATTTTCATTAATTCTTCAGATGTTCTTTTCTTCCCTCTGTCTGTTCTGTGATTCTTACAAACTGATTTGGTCCACTTGATGCTGTCTCACAGGTCCCTTAAGCTCAGTTGATGTTCCTGCAACCATTTTCCTTCTGTTTCTGACACAGGATTATTTCAATTGTGTTGTCTTCAGATTTGCTAATTCTTTCTCTGCTTGGTCAAATCAATCCCTTCTAGTAATTTTGTTGTTGTTGTTGTCTGAGATGGAGTCTCACTCTGTAGCCCAGGCTGGAGTGCAGTGGCGCAATCTCTCTGCAACCTCCGCCTCCCAGGTTCAAGTGAATCTTCTGCCTCAGCCTCCCAAGTCGCTGGGACTACAGGTGCTGCCACCACAACTGGCTAATTTTCATATTTTTAGTAAGAGACGAGGTTTCACCGTGTTGCCCAGGCTGGTCTTGATCTCCTGACCTCATGATCTGCCCGCCTCAGCTTCCCAAAGTGATGGGATTACAGGCGTGAGCCACCGTGCCTGGCCCCTTCTAGTAATTTTTTTTTTTTTAATTTCAGCTATTTTAATTTTTAATTGCAAAATACTTTTTGATCTCTTTTTATAATTATCTCTCTACTGAGGTTCTTATTTTGCTCACAGGTCATTTTCTTTTAGTATCCATGTCTTTCTTTAGCTCTTTGGGCATCTTTAAGAGTTGTGGTTAAGTTTTTGTCTAATAAGTATGTCTAATATCTGAATATCCTCAGGTATATTTTATATTCACTTACTTAGTTCCTTTGAATGGGCCATACTTTCCAGTTTCTTTGTGTGCCTTTTGATTTGTTTTTGTTGTAAACTGGATATTTCAAACTTAATGTGATAACTCAGGAAGTCAGATTCTCCTTTTACTCCAGGTTTTCCTTTTTTTTTGAGACGGAGTCTTGCTGTCTCACCCAAGCTGGAATGCAGTGGTGCAATCTTGGCAAGAATTCAGGATTTATTCTGTGGAGCCAAAAGAATTCTTGATAAATTCTATGGAGGAAATGAGAGTTATTGGAGGGAGTGTTGATTAAAACTATTTCACTAAGTCTGATTTTGACATGCAGATGTAAGAAGTCACAGTTAATTTTCTTTTTTGGGCTTGACTTTGGAAGTGAAATGTTATCTTGTTCAGTGTAGTGAATTTTTTTAAAAATAAAAATACTTAGGAGAGGTGGATCTTCCTTTCTGGATCGTTCAGGACTTTTGAGAGTATGGCTGAAGTTGAAGAGTTAACTGACTTATTTATTAAACAGAGGAACAAGACTGAATCATGGAAAAATGATCTATTATTCAGAAGTTTTATTTTGGTATAAGTTACAAAGTTTTATTTGCATTCACATTACTGGATCTAGGGAAGACTACTAAAAAGCTGAGTGTATTTCCTGAGTTGAAATTGTAGGTGTGTCTTGTGACAGTTTGTAAGAAAGACAAGTGGAAGTCTCCTCTGCTTCAGCAAAGCTGCTTGAACACAAACCTTGTTGAAACTTTCATGCAAGTTGGTGGGAGCGTCCCTAATCTTCATACGAATTTTCAAGGATGTGTTTATTCTGTAAAACAAAGTGCTGTTATGCTGTAAGTTGTAGGAGGCAGGAGTTTTTATCTTTTGCTTATTAATATGTCACTGATGGTTAAACAGTATGTAACACAGAGTAGGTGTTCAGTAATAATGAAAAAATGAAATGTCATTTCTGTGTTGTTTTAATTTGGATTTATTAGTAAGGGCAACATATTTGACTATTGTGATGATTAAAAGCTAGTGAGCATTAAGGAAAGAAAGGTCTTTCTTTCTTTCCTTAATGCGTGGACTTTGAAGGTCGTCTATCAATTTGAGGTTGAATGGGAAGAATAGTTTTGTTGACGTCCTTTAGCTGTGTTATGAGTACAATTTTTTTTTTTTTAACTCAGGCCAAAGAAAATGTGTGTGTGTTAAATACAGTCAGCCCTCTTTATCTGTGGGTCCTGCATTCTCACTTTCTGCCCACCTCAGATCAAAAATATTCCAGAAAAAAAAGATGGTTGCATCTGTACTGAACATGTACAAGCTTTTTTTCTTGTCATTATTCTTTATGCAATAAAGTATAACAACCATTTATGTAGCATTTCCATTGTATTAGGTATTGTGAGTAATCTAGAGGTCATTTGAAGGATATTGGAGGGTGTGTCCAGGCTGAAGGCAAGTACTATGGCATTTTATGTCAGGGACACCTACAGATTTTTGTATCCAGCCATGGATCCTGTACAGTTTAATGTTTCCACACGCTGAGGGTGTGATGGGTCTGGGTTGGGTTGGGCCCCCATGTGTGAGGAAGTGTGCCCATCATGATTGTAGACCCTTGTTGTAAACTTTGGATATGTCTATTTTGATATTTAAAACATTTTCAGATTAAGTCTGAAAATGCCAATATATTAATATTTTAAAATGGAATTGAGAAGTCATTATTATAATAATAGAATTCATTATTAGAACTTTCTAATAGTAGAAAGGAAGTCTATTTATTTTACAAAATTGTCAGTTCATCTTAAGATCTAATAGTCTTTTCCAATTAACAGCAACTTAATTCAGACTACCTCAAAAGAAGAATTTAACATTGATTTTGTAGAAAAAAAGCAATTTTAAAGTAGCGTGGGAAAACTTAGGTAAGTTTTCCTTAATCCTGACTCTTAATTTGTGGCTAGCAGTGGCAATGATATGAACATAAGTTGTGCTATTTATTAAGTTATTGCTTTTCATAAATCAGCCCCTTTTATGTAATCAGGTAAAAGAGAAAAGAA
>NW_016836314.1:0-826 GCF_001698545.2 Rhinopithecus bieti | reverse complement strand
GCGCCTGGCCCATGCTGCTTTTTTATTCCTATTGTATTCATATGTGAAAGCATGTGACCAAAAGATATGATAGATTATTTTTTATTAGGTGAGCATGTATGACCTGTGAAAGAGTAAGAACATTAAAATGTGAGATGCATGATGAAAATCTAAGTAAAGAGGTTCTTTGTGATTCACTTACAGTATTGAGTGATGCATGAGGTAGGTGTTCAGAGTAATATTCTGCATTATATTGAGAGACAAATATATATTTTAGTTTTAGTCAAAATTAAAAATAAATTAGTATATTTTACTAGTTGTACTTTTATGAAAAAAATGCAGTACATGTTAAAAATTTTAGATTATGTCTGAACTTAATTTCTTAATTCAACATTTTTAACAGTTTAAATATTGTGCATTCAATCAAATCACATTATTCCACTTACTTTAATCTAGTCCACCTTACTCAAGGGTGTAGATAAAAGGTGGTAACAAGGCCGGGCGCGGTGGCACACGCCTGCAATCCCAGCACTTTGGGAGGCCAAGGCGGGCGGATCACTTGAGGTCAGGAGTTCAAGACCAGCCTGACCAACATGGAGAAACCCCATCTCTACTAAACATACAAAATTAGCCAGGTGTGGTGGTGCATGCCTGTAATCCCAGCTACTCAGGAGGCTGAGGCAGGAGAATCCCTTGAACCCGGGAGGCAGAGGTTGCGGTAAGCCGAGATCATGCCATTGCACTGCAGCCTGGGCAACAAGAGTGAAACTCAGTCTCAAAAAAAAAAGACACCTTATTAAAATGATTTGTCTTGTTCCAATATTATTCTGAAAATAGCTACAAATTC
>NW_016836313.1:0-715 GCF_001698545.2 Rhinopithecus bieti | reverse complement strand
TGACCTGCTTTATTGTGGTGGTCTGGAAGCAAACCTACAGCATCTGAGATATGCCTGTCCGGTCCCCATTGCCATAGAACATGAATGGACACTAGACATTCACTTAGTATTCCGAGGAAACAAGGTGGGTTTGGCGCCTGAGCTGAGGCCATGCTGGCTCCAGAGTGATAGAACATTCTTTCCCAGTATCTCCCAGGAGGCTATTCAACGGTATCCTACCATGTCTAGGCAATCACTAAGCTCACTGGACTCGATTTCTCCGTTAAAATTGCTCTGGGATCTCACAAGCTCCACATCTGTCTGGGGTTCAACACCCTTTTTGTCCTCCCCTGTCCTCTCCAATTCACACAAAGGACACAGGACACAGGCTGGCTTACTATTCACAGAAGTTTACTGACCTCCCCAGTCAGGCAGGCCAACCCTTTCAACCAGGGGAAATGTCCACCTAGCTGCCCTCTGCTGGGTTGCAGCCTGTGTCATGAGGGAGCCCTGGCTAGAACAGGCCTTAAACGCAAGGGAAGCTGAGCAGAGGTCTGTACTCAACCCCACTTGATGTTCTTCTCCTCCTCAGTCATGGCCAGCGTGTCGGTGACTAGACCAGTGCCAATAGTCCGGTTGCCATCTCGCAGGGTGAAACGCTGGCCTTTCTCCAAGATCATTGGCTGCCGCAAGATTAGGTTGAACTTCAGGTCCTCCCCTGGCATGGCAAGCTCCT
>NW_016836312.1:0-1040 GCF_001698545.2 Rhinopithecus bieti | reverse complement strand
ACTGGACCCCTAAGCCATGAAAAGACACGGAAGGATCTTAAACGCATGTTGCTAAGTGAGACTCCAATCTGGAAAGGCTGCCTGCTGTCTGAGTCCAACCACAGGACAGTCTGGAAAAGGCAAAGCTGTGGAGACAGTAAAACGGTCAGCGGCTACCAGGGGTTGGGGAAGGGAGAGATGAATGGGAGGAGCATAGGGGATGTGTAGGGTGGGGCAGCAACTCCAGGTGGGGCTTCCATGGGAGATCCATGCCGTTCCACGTCTGTGAAACCCACAGAGTGAACAGCAGCAGGCGGAGTCCTCATGTGAGCTGTGGACCGTGGGTGGTCGTGCCATGTTGATGCGGGTCTGTCGGTGGTACAGACATGCTGGTCTGGTGAGGGCAGCAGAATGATGGAGGCTGTGCCTGTGCTGGGAAAGGAGATACGTGAGGACTCTCTGTACTTTCCTCTTGATTTTGCTATGAACTGAAAACTGCTTTTAAAAACTGTCTATTGAAAAGGCAAACAAAAGAGTGCTGGCCAGACAGCATCTGTGTGAGGGTGTGGCCTGTGTTCTACCTTCAGAATTTCCCTGTTAGAATACACATATATAAATTATTCAAAGTTAAACCTTTGCATTAAGTAACTCACTACAAAGTTACAGTATCAGCTTGAGCGCTGCCAGGATGGCCAGGATCCTGTATCCTGACCAGCTTCTCCCCTTACAGGTGCAGTTGACGTCCATGGCCACATCCCAGTAAGCGGCAGGGCTGGAATCAGGAGTCAGGCTTTGCGGGACAGAGAGGAAGTGAGATCTTGTAAGCACGTGGCTGAAGGTGGGCAAGGAGGAGCCCGTGGCAGGGGGGAGCCCGTGGCAGGGAGCCGGCAGGGATGACTTTTGACCACTTTTCTTATCGCTGAGGCCTTCTTAGACTTGGGGAGTTGGGAGTCCCCACTCGGGCGCCTCAGAAACCAAAGGCTACTCGTAATCCTCAAGTTCCAGATGCCTCAGGAGAGGTACCTGGGTTGTTGGGTGCAGTTCCGTTATTTGCTGCTCGG
>NW_016836311.1:0-1304 GCF_001698545.2 Rhinopithecus bieti | reverse complement strand
AATCAGGAAGTATAATACCTATTTTTCAGGGGTGTTTGGCTAGTTATAGTTTATAATCAAATTTAAAATTTTTGAACAACATATTTGTTTAAAAACTCTGTGCTATTAGGATTTTATAAAGATTACATTAAATTTGTTCACACTTGCAGGTTGTATTGACATGTTAACCAAATAAAATTTGTTGACCCTTCAGCAAGTATATATTGAAGAGTGTGTTTTATGTCTATTTATTTTTCTAATCCCTTTTTAGAGACAGGGTCTTACTATGTTGTGCAGGCTAGTTTCAACCTCCTGGGCTCAAGCAGTTCTCTTGCCTTGGCTTCCAAAATTGTTAATATTACAGGCGTGAACCACCATGCCTGTCCCGTGTGTTTTATTTTATATATTTTTGGATTGGCCTGTTTTTCCTAGTTTCATTCAGTTTTGGTCAGAATACTCATAGTGTATGATTTTGGTCTTAAGTTTATTTGTTGTTGTTGTTTTGAGACAGAATCTCACTCTGTCACTCTGACTTTTCTTTATAAGTTATCCACTTTCAGGTATTCCTCTATGTGCAAAATAATTAATACAATCTATAACGTTGTCTACGCTTCCTGTTTTCTTATCGATCTTTTATCTGAATTTTTAATTTATTATTTAAAATGAGATTTTGGTGTCTAAAATCATTGCGTTGCTATGTATTTTCTGTTTCACTTTGCCAATATTTGCTTCATATATTTTGGATATATGTCTCATATAATATATGATATTTATATATATATTGTAATATATATGATAGTTATAGATTCCTGGTAAATTGACCCATTTGAACATTACATATCAATCTTTGTCTCACATTAGTACTTGACTTAAGGCATATTATGGGTAATATAATTATGACCACCTCACATAATTGTGGTTACTATTTGCATGGAATATAGATTTTTTCCATTATGTTACTTTCACCCTGTTTGACTCAATGCTAAAATGAGTCTCTTATAGACAGCATATTGTATGCTTTTTTACTTAATCCTCTCACACATCTTGTTTCTTATTCTTTTTATAAATTTAATTAATTAATTATTTTTTGAGACGAAGTCTTGCTCTCTTACCCAGGCTGGAGTGCCAGTGGCCGATCTCAGCTCACTGCAAGCTCCGCCTCCCAGGTTCACGCCATTCTCCTGCCTCAGCCTCCCGAGTAGCTGGGACTACAGGCTCCCGCCACCATGCCTGGCTAATTTTTTTGTATTTTTAATAGAGATGGGGTTTCACCATGTAGCCAGGATGGTCTCAATCTCCTGACCTCGTGATCCATCCGCCTTGGC
>NW_016836310.1:0-2522 GCF_001698545.2 Rhinopithecus bieti | reverse complement strand
ATCTGTCATTCATGATATCTATGTGGAGGGGAAAGAAAATGGTCAAACACCAACTGATGGCTTTTTGTCAAAATCTGTTTCACTAGAGCTTAAGACAGGAGATGGTATTCCACCCATCCAATTGGATTCTCAGATTGATGACTTCGCTGGTTTCAGCAAAGATAAGCTGATGCAGAAACCCGGTAGCAATGCACCTGTGGGAGGAATTGTTACCAGCAATTTCTCTGGAGATGACCTAAAATGCAGAGAAATAGTCCCTTTACCCAAAAGCCAAGAAGAAATTAATGCTGATATAAAACATCAAATAGTGAAGGAAATCCAAAGCATTGGACGAAGTAAGTAGTATAAGAATATCTGTTTCATAAAACTATAGGAAGTCTCTCTTTCTATGATTCAGAAGATATTCATGTTACCTGTTGAGGCTCATTCTTTGCCAGAGTTGAGTTTGCCCATAGTTTATGGTGGTTCCTCTTTTCTTTGACTAAAGCATAGTACACCTTTTGCTTTTCTTTTCTTACTTGGTTATGGTTAAAAGAGTTCCATTCGTAGGTATGTGCAGGTGTCTTTTTTATTATTTAGATTTGTATGTGCGGGTATCTTGATTTAAGCATTTAAAACATTTTAGCCTATGAAGCATGATTGCTGAGATATAGATTCACTTCTATTCTTCTTTATATTTGATAATACTGAAGGTTTTTTTTTTAAACATCTTCAGAATACGAAAGGATCTTCAAATTGCTTAAAAGAGTGCAAGGACCTATAGAAGTCAAGAAAGTATTTTTTGAATCCATCATCAAGGAAGCAGCAAGGTGGGTAGAAATAGGAACTGTCCAATTTCTTTAAGCACTTGGACTCAATAGAGTACTGGGGGTGAGCGTGGGGGAACAGCCCCTGCCTTGAGTTTCTCAAACCCTGGTCCTCACTCATAGTTACGGCTGTCTCCACAGTTACTTAGGCTAATGTTATCTGAATCTAACTCATTCTTCGAAGACTATAGAGACTTCCATTCTCACCATAGTCTGAGGTGCACATTGTCCCTCGATTGACAGTCTTTGTATTTGCTAGACTACTTCTTTTTAAAAAATTTTTGTACGGACATAGCAGATGCATATATTTCTGGGGTATATGAGATATTGTGATACAGACAACAATGTGTAATAATTACATCAAGGTAAATGGGGTATCTATCACCTCAAGCTTTTATCCTTTGTGTTACGGTCAATCCAATTATACTCTTCATTATTTTTAAATGTACAATTAAATTATTACCGACAATAGTCACCCTGTTGGGCTATGAAATACTACATCTTATTTATTCTATTTTTCTACCTACTAATCATCCCCACTTCCCACACCGTCCACCCCCACTAACCTTCCCAGCCTCTGGTAACCATCATTCTACTCTCTGTCTCCATTAGTTCAGTTGTTTTACATTTTTGCTCCCAGAAATAAGTGAGAAAGTACAAAGTTTGTCTTTCTGTGCCTGGCTTATTTCACTTAACATAATGACCTTTGATTCCATCCATATTGTTGCAAATGACTGAATCTCATTCTTTTTTATGTCTGAACAATACTCTATTGTGTATATGTACCATATTTTTTTATCCATTCATCTGTTAGTGGACACTTAGGTTGCTTCCGAATCTTGGCTACTGTGAATGGTGCTGCAACAAACATGGGAGTGCAGATATCTCTTCGGTACCCTGACTTCCTTTCTCTTGGGCATATACCAAGCAGTGGGATTCCTGGACCATATGATAGCTCCATTTTTAGAGTTTCGAGGAACCTCCATACTGTTCTTCGTAGTTATTGTAGTAATTTTTATTCCCACCAACAGTATATGAAGGTTCCCTTTTCTCCACACCCTCGCCATCATTTGTTATTGCCAGCTAGACTACCTCTTACCATGCAGGTGAATTTCTATTTCCATGCTGACTGTAACTTCATCTTTCTATCCTTCACAGTGCTTCCTACAGCATAGGTTCTTTGGCTATCTTTTAGTTAATGGCATGTCTCTGTCTTTTCAGATGTATGAGCCGAGACTTCGTTCAGCTCCTTGAGAAGAAACTGGAGCATATGATTTGGAAGTACTTGTCCATGGAGGATTATGGCAACCCAAATGCATAATCTCATTAATGATTGAGGAGAGAAAAGGATCAGATTGCTGTTTTCTACAATGGAGCATGATATTGCTGAAGTCTCCTGGCATATGTTACTGACTCAAATGGCCTTCCAGAGGCTAAGAAATTTCTGTTAGTAAAAGTTGTTCTTTTTCCCTAAGCATTTCATTTGAAAGAATAACTTGTTTTTTGGTTGTTTTTTATTCCCACCTATGCTGGTAGATATTATTAACCCATTAGATAAATACTATTACAGTCGTGGTTTCTGCAGCAGCTCACATTGTTGAAGCTGGTATTTGTAACTGCCTTCTTTCACTACCCATTTCACATTCCCTTTGCCCTAAGATAGCATGTCAGTTGGTTCATGGAGCTTGGCCTGGCAGGATGGCTGAAACCTTCATT
>NW_016836309.1:0-936 GCF_001698545.2 Rhinopithecus bieti | reverse complement strand
AAGGAAGAAGCATGAATGGATGAATAAAGGGAAAAGAGGAAGGACAGATGCACAGATAGAAAGATAGATGACAGCTGGATATACAGATAGACGAATGAAAGGAATGGCAGATGGATGGATAGATGGACAGATGATAGATGGATACATGGACGGACAGGTAGAAGGGCAGATGAAGGATGGATGGGCAGATGGATGGATGAAAGGAAGGAAGAACTGATGAAAGATGGCTAGATGGGTGGATGGATGGACAGATGGGTAGATGAAAGGAAGGAAAGAGGGATGGCAGGCACCTGGTTTCCCCTTTAGTATTTGTATTCGTTCCCTCATGCTGTACCCAACCAGAGGGCATTCCCTGGGCCTGCCCCTAGAAGGTGGAGAGGGTGATCTAGGACCCCTAGGACACTGGTCCCAGGGAATCCTGACTGTCTTCTGTGAACACTTACAAATGCCTCTATTGACTGACCCTCCAGGAAGGCCATTGTCGTAGCACCCTTTCTCTTTAAAAGCATAGTGTTGCACTTATACGACCCACCCCGCACCCCTTCCAGCATTCCTCCTCTCTCTGTGAGGGACCTGCACACTGACACTCTCTGGACCATTTTTAGGGATCTGGTAGTCCCCTGCCAAAGAGCCAGGTGTGTCCTCTCTGGGTCTAGCCAACAAAGGTCACCTCCTTGGCAGTGTGGTCTGTCAGCTAAAGTCGTTGCCTCAAACCTGGCAACGTCAAGCGTGGTGGATAAGAGCTCAGGCTCAGGCTCTAGAGGCAGATGGGGCTGCGTTTGAATCCCTGGTGCCACCATTTACTGTCTGTTATGTAACCTCTTAAGGCCTTAGTTTCTGCATCTGTAAAATGGAGGAAAGAGTCTCTACCTAAGTAAGGGTGTTGTGAGAATGCAGCGAGACAATGCACACAGAGTCCTTAGAAACAAGCAGTGG
>NW_016836308.1:0-332 GCF_001698545.2 Rhinopithecus bieti | reverse complement strand
TACAGCTTCACCACGGCCGAGTGGGAAATCATGCGTGACATCAAGGAGAAGCTGTGCTATGTCGCCCTGGACTTCGAGCAGGAGATGGCCACGGTGGCTTCCAGCTCCTCCCTGGAGAAGAGCTACGAGCTGCCCGATGGCCAGGTCATCACCATTGGCAACGAGCGGTTCTGCTGCCCTGAGGCTCTCTTCCAGCCTTCCTTCCTGGGCATGGAGTCCTGTGGCATCCATGAAACTACCTTCAACTCCATCATGAAGTGTGACGTGGACATCCGTAAAGACCTGTACGCCAACACAGTGCTGTCTGGTGGCACCACCATGTACCCTGGCAT
>NW_016836307.1:0-713 GCF_001698545.2 Rhinopithecus bieti | reverse complement strand
CCCGGCTCATGGTGGCACGTCGAGACGCTCCGGGCTGTCAGTCCCTTATACAGCGGCAGACTTGGAGACTCAGCATCGTGTGCAGAGCCCGGGCAGCCAGAGTGCATCCACCTTAGAGACCACACGGACGGTCGGCAAGGTGGACGTCCAGGCATATGGCCTTGACAGGCCCACTGCGAGGTGAATTAGGAATTCGTTAGCAAAGAAATCAAACTCGCCTTTGGGTCCCAGCTGCTTGGAAGGCTGAGACGGGAGGATTGCTTGAGGCAGAAGATCAAGGCCGTGATGAGCCATGATTGTAATACTGCACTCTGGCCTGGGTGACACAGCGAGACTCCGACTCAAAACAAAAAAAACAAAACAAAACAAACCTTACTCTTCATAGCAAGAGGGAGAATTTATCAAAGTAACTGCAACAAAATCTTAGATGACATAATTTCAGTGGCTAAGTGAGCTGTCCAGCCCACGTGGCTGGCTCACAACGCAACAGAGCCAGGTGCTGCTGCAGCTGCCGTCCCACCCGATCGCTTGTGGACATTTTCTGTTTTCCCATATCTCCCTTTTGGATACGTAGCTCGCTTCTTTATAGCTAAGCATCAGTAAAACAGGTTGTCTATTTTGAAAAGTAACTATTGTGTCTTTTAAGGACAGAAAATGAAGCAGGTGACAATAGCATGGCGACGTGGTGAATAGATTTAGAGGAATATTTAATA
>NW_016836306.1:0-893 GCF_001698545.2 Rhinopithecus bieti | reverse complement strand
GCAAATATAAACAAAGTTGTGGTAACTTTACTTGTAACAGATCTTGTTGTATTCATTTTGTAGTAGAGGCAAACCCTGAAGCAATTGCTCAAACTTCATTCAATGTCAGAAAATTTATATAGAAGAAAAACCCTGCAAATATAATAAATTCGGAAAAAAACATTTATTCAAAAACTACAGGTTAGAAAACTCCAGAGAGTTCGTATTAAAATATATTTTTGCAGTTGCAGTAAATAGAAAAAAATATTTAATTCTATATTGTCTGTAAATATCAGAGAATTTACATTAGAAATATATAAAGCACTGACACTTCAGACTTTACACTGAATCAGAGTTCTGAGTTTAGAATACAATACAAAACTAAACTTGGTAGAAAAATTGTTTGTTTATAACTTTAAAAGAGTAGAAGATTTTTTGGAGAGTTACAAGTATACTTTTTTTTTTGGAAAGATTACAGGTTTTTTGAAAAGTAAATAATGTAATTAACTCTCAAATTGCTTCATACAAATAATGTTGTAATTAACTCAAATTACTTCATGTTAATGTTGTTATTAACTTTCAAATTACTTCATGCTAAAGAAACTAGTCTCTTTTCCTTTTTTTTTTTTTTTTTTTTTTGAGATGGAGTCTTGCTCTGTCGCTGCCCAGGCTGGAGTGCAGTGGCATGATCTTGGCTCACTGCAACCTCCATCTCCAGGGTTCAAGTGATTCTCTTGCCTCAGCTCCCCGAGTAGCTGGGATTACAGGCGCACACCACCATGCCCGGCTAAGTTTTGTATTTTTAGTAGAGCCAGAGTTTTGCCATGTTGGCCAGGCTGGTCTTGAACTCATTACCTTAGGTGACCCACCCAGCTCTACCTCCCACAATGCTGGGATTACAGGTATTAGCCACT
>NW_016836305.1:0-932 GCF_001698545.2 Rhinopithecus bieti | reverse complement strand
CTCCGCCTCCCAGGTTCATGCCATTCTCCTGTTTCAGCCTCCCAAGTAGCTGGGACTACAGGTGCTTGCCACCACGCCCGGCTAATTTTTTGTATTTTTAGTAGAGACAGGGTTTCACTGTGCTAGCCAGGATGGTCTCGATCTCCTGACTCGTGATCTGCCTGCTTCAGCCTCCCAAAGTGCTGGGATTACAGGCGTTAGCCACCACGCCCTGCCTGTTTTTATTTATTTTATAACATCTTTGTAAATAAATTATTGTCTTCACCCATGATTACTTCCTTGGGATAGACTGCCAGAATTTGAATCCTGGGTCAAAGACGATGAAAGTTTTAAAGGCCCATATTGCCAAACTGCACTGAGTATTGTACCACTTTGCATTCCACAAGAAGTATACAAGAATATCTATACTTCTACATCCTTGTTAGCATTAAATTGTCTTTCTCATATATAATCCTCACCCCTTATATACTCCCCACCACAACCTCCACTCCACACATACACACAAAAACACTTCACTAATTTGATACGTGAAAAATGGTATCTTACAACTTTAAATGCATTTTTTTTAACTAGTAGAATGAAGTCGTTTTTCATTTGGTTAAACCACCTTAAGTTCCTCTTCTGTAAATAGTCAGCTGAACTCCTTGAATGTCTGATACCATTCAGAAGTAACCAAAAAGTATTTGAGGACTTCTTGTTCATCATAAATAATGATTCACTTAGAATGTACTTCTCCTGTCTCTTAAAATCACCAATATAAAAGACTACTTATTAAAAATATATATATTACAAAAATACAAGAGTAATAAGTTCACAGCAGCACAGGATAAACAGGAAAGATACCATCAGAAGAGCATGAGGACTTCTGGGCCAAAGGGAGGGAAATGCCATCAGGACTGACTGAATGACAGCAATACTAAGACGTAAAGGAA
>NW_016836304.1:0-906 GCF_001698545.2 Rhinopithecus bieti | reverse complement strand
TTACTTCACGTCTAAAGATTCTTTGAAGGTAGTTCAGACCCCAGATGGCTGCCTTACACGCTATCAGAGATAGAGGGCCATGTGTGCTGGCTCATGCTTTTAATTCCAGCACTTTGGGAGGCCGAGGCAGAAGGATCACTTGAGGCCAGGACTTCAAAAGATGGAGAAAGATTGGGTCAAAGTTAATTGGATTATGATATGAAAGATATGAAACATGCTAAGAGAATAGATATCGAGTGTCTTCACAGCTGTTTCAAGTAATGCAGATATTAATTAGCTTGATGTAGCCATTTCACAGTGTGTATATATATTTTAAAGCATGTTATACATGATAAATATATATAATTTTATGTGTCATGTAAAAAAATATGAAAACGTGAATTTTGAATGTAAGTCTTTTAATCAACAGCCTATAATTTTCAGATATTTTTATAGAGGCCTGTTTTTAACAAATACGTGACATGTTTATAATAAGCATCAGTTTATTTTGTGATGTTAACTGTGATGGTAGTGGCTTACAGGTAGCGTAGGTATTCAGTTTACTGTAAAAACTGAACTGCTTTGAGGCATGTAAAGAGGCAGGAGTACCGGTGAAAATAGTGACAAATGTTCACCCTACTTAAAGCAACTGCGTAATGGCTAAACTAGACCAAATTAAGGTTTTTACGCTTTTTCTCAAGAGACACAAAACAAATGTAATACTGACTTTTCTATTTCCTTCACTTAGGGAGTTCTAAACATATTCTGTGTTTAGAGTTTATTTCATATCAAAATGTTCAAATGATACTTCAAAATATCTTTTCCCTTAGGATTTTGTTTCGTTGAATTTTCATTGAATGTATATACGTTTTTTGTTTGTTTGTTTTTTTGCTTTCCACTTATACATACAAATGGATTCACCTGATC
>NW_016836303.1:0-908 GCF_001698545.2 Rhinopithecus bieti | reverse complement strand
TGCCAGGCCGGCACAGTGGCTCTTGTCTGCATTCCCAGTATCGGGGGAGGCCAAGGCAAGAGAATGTTGGGTGTTCCCGGCGCTGCCTCTCAGGCTGGGCGAGGGTCAGCGGGGAAGCACCACACGGGATGAGAACAGAGGCCCAGGTAGCCGGGCAGGGGGACAAGTGGGCGTGGTGGGGCAGGGAGGCAGTGACCAGGGCTGTGCTGCGACCTCCCGGTGTTTCCTGTGCTCACAAGCTGCCGCTTTAGATTCTCCCGGAAAGTCTCCCTGAGGGGGCTGTGGAACCCCTGTTCTCCAGCGGAAGCTCGACCGGCAGCCCCAGTGTCCTCATCCCCACTCCGCAGATTCATGCTGGTCCTGGCCAGCCGCCACCCCGAGCAGTTACGCAGGGACATGCAAGACAGCGTCGACATGACGGTTCACTTCGACCTGCCATGGCAGGAGAAGCGGGAGCGCCTAATGAGAATGTATTTTGACAAGTATGTTCTTAAGCCGGCCACAGAAGGAAAGCAGTAAGTGTCTCGCCTCACCTGTCCCTGTCCAGGGACTCTCGCTCAGGGCCCACCCCCAGGCCTGCTCTCCAGACGCACCCAGCAGGTCCCATCTCCGGCGTGGGAACCGCCTCCCTGCCCCGTAGTTTCGCGCAGGAGCCTGTGGGTCCCAAGGATCCCAGAGGCCGCATCCAGGGAGGTCCCGCCACCCTTTCCTCATTGCCACCTGAGAACAGCCTGGTGGCGTCTCTTCGGGTTTGGGCGGCAGAGTCCACCATCACTTACAAACCTTCAACTTATTTTTTTGAGATGAAGTCTCGCTCTTGTCCCCCAGGCTGGAGTGCAGTGGCACGATCTCAGCTGACTGCAACCTCCGCCTCCTGGGTTCACGCGATTCTCCTGCCTCAGCCTCCT
>NW_016836302.1:0-1426 GCF_001698545.2 Rhinopithecus bieti | reverse complement strand
TGACCTGCTGGTTCAGCCTCTCACTGGCACCAGGGCCCTAATATGTCACAGCGGCCTTGGGTTGGTGGCACTGCCCCAGGATGTCCCAGGCTCCCCTGGCATGGCAGCCTCAGGTCGGGGGCCCTGCTCCGATGGACGTCTCAGGCTCCATGACGCTAGGGCCTCCTTCTGCCACGGCGGTCTCGGGATGGTGGCACTGCCCCAGGGTGTCCCAGGCTCCAAGGCCAGTGTTCCGTCCACCAAGGGGAAGTTGTACTGTAAGGTCTAGTCTCGGAAGGTGTCTGGGGTCCTATCCTTCAGAGTGGCCCCACGCCCACCACAAATGAAGCCAGGGGAGGCCCTGCCAGAATTTGCAGCTGGGTTTCAGGTGGTCCCACCAGGCCTCTTTTATTTTGGCCTAGTCAGGTATATCTTTTTCTCT
This sequence comes from Rhinopithecus bieti, assembly GCF_001698545.2. NCBI lineage: Eukaryota > Metazoa > Chordata > Mammalia > Primates > Cercopithecidae > Rhinopithecus > Rhinopithecus bieti. The sequence goes on along the minus strand of NW_016836302.1, from coordinate 1,005 downwards.
TTGGTTTTTTCAAGACAGGGTCTCACTTTTTTTGCCGAGGCAGTGGTGTGAGCACGGCTTACTGCAGCCTCGACCTCCAACACTCAAGTGATACTCCTACCTCAGTCTCCTGAGTAGCCAAGACCCACAGGCACATGTTTGCATGCCTGGCTTATTTTTGTACTTTTTGTAGAGATGGAGATTTGCAATGGTGCCAAGGGTGGACTCTAACTCCCAGACTTAAGTAGTACAGCTTCCTCAGCCTCCCAAAATACTGAGATCACAGGCATGAGCCACTGTGCCTACCCAAGTATGTTTCTAATCTCAAAATTAAGAGGACAGTGCCAGTAAATGACGTCTCTATTGGAATATGCTGCTTATAGTACGTTAAGAAAAATCCTCCAGAACGTAGAAAGGGGATGGACAGACACAGCACTTTGAGGTTATATGAGCGCCTGGGGTCTTTAACAATCTGGAGGGATGTACCGTGTCAGACTCACTGTTGTCGATGGGCTGAAGCCCAGGTTTCATGAGGTCCCGTGTCGGCTTGTAGGACTTTCTCTGGCAGAGATGCGAGTGACTTCTGTTCCCTGTGAGAGGCTCATCTCGGGGGCTTCATGGCCTGAGGGACGGCAGCCTGCTTGAACTGATCGAGCAATCTCACGCTCCCCTTATTTTCTGAAACACCTGTGAGTGACTTTTCACACGTTCTTGGAAGAGGCTTCATGCCCGTGCTCCTTGTGAATGAGCGAATGCTTTTGTTGACCCCTCATCCCCTTTCTTTGGGGTGTTCCGGTCTCGGTTCTCACGGGTTCTGCTTCTAAGGGCATTTCTAAAGCTGCTGAGTGTAGAAAGCACCAAGGAGGCTGCGCTCCCACCCCCGTGAGCCTTCCAGGCATCGTCCTCTCCCCTCAGCGAAGTGACGTCCATGGCACACCGAGGAGGCTGTGCTCCTGTCCCCCGTAAGCCTTCCAGGCGTCCTCCTCTCCCCTCTCTCCTCCAGGGGGACAGGAGGAACCTTTCAAA
>NW_016836301.1:0-713 GCF_001698545.2 Rhinopithecus bieti | reverse complement strand
AGGCTATTCTCAGAAATTCATCAAGAACAGTTCTCTTCATGGATGGTCAGTTCTTCTTTCCTTGGTTACCCTTTTGAGGAATCCTGATCTTTTTTTTATGGAACTAGATAAGCAAGCTCAATGGTTAACATAACAAAGTCTTATATCAGACTTGGTGGCTCTTGCGGTTACAGGTGCTAGATGGGACGATTGTGTGGTCTTGAGGAAAAGGACATAGGGACAATTATAGTAGCACAATTGGTTATAGGCTTTGAACTGGCACAGCAGTCTCTATTAAGTGCAAGGTTATACTTTAACATTGATTATATAGCTATGTACAACAATTTTTCTTTTTTCTAATTTTAGTATTTACTTTCATTTTTGTTCAGGGCACCAAATTTAATATCCTTATCGTCTTACTGTGTCCCATAAACTCAAATCTTTTCATAGAATTAACCTCCCATCTATCCACACCATTTTTTCACCATTTATATAATCCCCAGAACATGAAATAAGTTAGGAACTTAACCATGACAAATTTTACATAGAATTTTGCCTTTAGGGGATACCATATTTCCTTTTTTCCCTTATGTGTTCCCATCACATACCCCACTGGCCATTAACCCATATTGTAGGGACAGGCCCAGGGCCAAATTTTCCGAGGGTAATGTGGTAAGATTTTCTTTTTTATCTTTCCAGCTCATGGGTATTGCCCCATTTTCCAAGATCTGGAG
>NW_016836300.1:0-714 GCF_001698545.2 Rhinopithecus bieti | reverse complement strand
GTGTTCAGGGACCATTGCTGGTTCTTGGGCAGGGGAGAAACAAAACAAACCAAAACTGTGGGCAGTTTTGTCTTTCAGATGGGAAACACCCAGGCATCAACAGGCTCACCCTTGAAATGCATCCTAAGCCATTGGGATCAATTTGACCCACAAACCCTGAAAAGAGGCAGCTCATTTTTTTCTGCACTATGACTTGGCCCCAATATTCTCTCTCTGATAGGGAAAATGGCCACCTGAGGGAAGTACAAATTACAATACTATCCTGCAGCTTGACCTTTTCTGTAAGACGGAAGGCAAATGGAGTGAAATACCTTATGTCCAAGCTTTCTTTTCATTAAGGGAGAAAACACAACTATACAAAGCTTACAATTTACATCCCACAGGAGGACCTCTCAGCTTACCCCCATATCCTAGCCTTCCTATAGCTCCCCTTCCTATTAATGATAATCTTCCTCTAATCTCCCCTGCCCAGAAGGAAATAAGCAAAGAAATCTCCAAAGCACCAAAAACCCCCAGGCTATCAGTTATGTCCCCTTTACGCTGTAGGGGGAGGAGAATTTGGCCCAACCCAGGTACATGTCCCCTTCTTCCTCTCTGATTTAAAGCAGATCAAGGCAGACCTGGGGAAGTTTTCAGATGATCCTGATAGGTACATAGATGTCCTACAAGTTCTAGGGCAAACCTTCGACCTCACTTGGAGAGATGTCATGCTAT
>NW_016836299.1:0-931 GCF_001698545.2 Rhinopithecus bieti | reverse complement strand
TACTAAAACAACTGCCAGTATTAACAATGGTATGCAAATCTCTTTTAGACGCCCTGCTTTTAAATCTCTATGTTTCTTCTTGAGATAGGGACTCACTCCCATCACCCAGGCATTTACAGTGATTAATTCTGGTTATATGCTATTCTCAAATTTAGAACTTTACATTTCATCTCCCTCAAATGTTGATCCATTATCACATACGCATTAAAATATTATCTCCCATGTTGTGTAATATGTTGTTTTCATTTTCATTCTTTCTTAAACAAACCAAAGGTTTTAGCTGGCAAAGATTCTGATTAGTCAAGTTTTCTGATTTCATGATTTCTTAAATTGCCGTCATACGTCCGCAATCACTGGAAATAGAATGTCATGAGTATTTCTCTTTTCTTGCAATCATAAATTCAGGGAATGTCATCAATTGGTATGTCGGTGATTGCATGATTTCCTGAAAGTCGTTCACAGTCTAATTAGTGCACTGAGTATTTCGTCTAACTTCAGTGAATGTTTCCAACACTTGATGCTTTATGATTTGGGTATATAGCTTCCACAAAAGCATTTTCTGCAAAGGCATGTCTTGTTCCCAACTGGCAAGTTATTTCATTCAGATACAGAATCAATAGGCTGAACATGGAAAGGTTATCGCTGGAATACCTATTTGACTCCACGGATCTCTTCTTTGATATTAAGGAATCAAATAGGCTGTGTTATTAACTGTACTTCACTGACAATTCTCAGTCAGAAAGTACAGGTCCGACTTCCTGTCCTACAATGCTTGAAGGATGATCGTATATGCCAAAAGCAAACAGTTGGAAGCACATCCCAGCTCAAATACACACACATCCAGACATAAAAACAAACACAAAGACACACTCACACGGGCATGATTGCACATGACCACAAGCTCATGCAAGCAAACAGACACACTGTTTCA
>NW_016836298.1:0-715 GCF_001698545.2 Rhinopithecus bieti | reverse complement strand
TTTGAATGAGTCTTTTTCTGACCAGTATACAAAAAATATACTGTGGAACAGTGTCTTGTCTCAATTCTGCAATCACTTCTGTACATGTCTGAAGTCCTAGACCCCAGGAGGAGAGACAATCAAATTAGCCAAAGGTAATTTGTGAAGACTGGCCATGGGAGGTGGTGGCTAGAAGTCCTCTGGCCACTGCTCTCTGAGCATGCCCATAAAAAGTCCTGGGCCACACTGACTGTTGAGAAAGAACATCTCAGGGCTTGGATCACCTGTTCATAGGACACATGCTCTTCCACCCCATCAGGGAACAGTAGAGGAATGCTGGCTCCATGCTGTGTCCTGCCCAGCTCTCAGTCTCTGCATTTGAGGCCCTGGGCCGGCGTAGACATGAAGGCTCTTCAGTGTTACCACATGGAGACAGATGATAGGAATCCTGCAAATGAGCAGAAAGGATGTGACGATTAAAGTTTCTTCTGAAGCTATTACAAACTCGAGTCACTGAATTGCTTCTCTACTAGTTTTTTATTGCCAACTGGAATTCTGCACTGTGTTGCAGAGTCGGGGGTGGGGGAGTGTGGAATTGTTCCCTTACTATCTGCTGCTTTGTCAACTGAAATTGATCAAAGCTATAACAAAAACATTTCTAGAAATCGTTTGAATGCAGTCGGAAAACTCTGGGAATGGAGTCAGAAGAAAGTATATTTTGAAGTGTGTTTTCAGG
>NW_016836297.1:0-879 GCF_001698545.2 Rhinopithecus bieti | reverse complement strand
ACAAATATAAACAAAGTTGTAACTTTACTTGTAACACAGATCTTGTATTCATTTTGTATTAGAGGCAAACCCTGAAGCAATTGCTCAAACTTTGTTCAACATCAGAGAATTTATATCAAAGAAAAACCCTATAAATGTAACAAATTTGGAAAAAAACATTTATTCAAAAACTGCAGGTTAGAAAACAGTTCATATTACAATATATTTTTGCAGATGCAATAAATAGAAAAAAATTTAATTCCATGGTAAGTCTATGGAAATATCAGAGAATTTACATTAGAAATATATATGACACTCATACTTCAGACTTTACACTGAATCAGAGTTCTGAGTTAGAAAATAATCCAAAACTAAACTTGGTAGAAAAATTATTTGTATATAACTTTAAAAGAGTAGAAGATTTTTTGGAGAGTTACAAGTATACTTTTTTGGAAAGAGTACAGATTGTTTGAAAAGTAAGTAATGTAATTAACTCTCATATTCATACAAATAATGTTCTAATTAGCTCTCAAATTACTTCATGTTAATGTCATAACTAACTCTCAAATTACTTCATGCTAAAGAAGTTAGTTTTTCTTTTTTTGTTTGTTTGTTTGTTTGTTTTTGAGATGGGGTCTTGCTCTGTCGCCGTCCAGGCTAGAGTGCAGTGGCATGATCTCGGCTCACTGCAACCTCTGTCTCTAGGGTTCAAGTGATTCTCCTGCTTCAGCCTCCCGAGTAGCTGGGATTACAGGCGTGCACTACCATGCTGGCTAAGTTTTGTATTTTTAGTAGAGCTGAAGTTTTGCCATGTTGGCCAGGCTGGTCTCAAACTTATGACCTTAGGTGATCCACCCAGCTCAGCCTCCCACAATGCTGGGATTACAGGTGTTAGCCACC
>NW_016836296.1:0-716 GCF_001698545.2 Rhinopithecus bieti | reverse complement strand
AGTATTTCTTCTAACTCTATTACAAATAAAAAGCAAAACATAAATGCCCTTTCTCGGGGCCCAAATGTTAGGTGAAAAAGTGTTTGTCATCTCAGTCATGTGATGTGGACTTTAGCAGAGCAGTACACACATGGTCATTATTCCTTTCCCTCTGCATGTTGTGTGCTTTCTCAGTTTTATAATGTACCTGATCCACTTGTCTCATCATACTAGCTGCAAACAAGGCCACTGAATGTCACACCAGGTGGCCAGCATGTCTGTGAAGGGCAGAAACTGGGGCAGCCAAACAGCTGGCAGAGGCCAGCTAATAAATCCCCAATGCCCACTCCATAGAGGACTCCACACTTAAAAGACAAGATAAGCAAGTGTCAGGCTGCCTCACTAGCTATCCCCCCAAATGAAAAAATAAAAGTAACCCCTCCAGGGAACGTGTGTGTACACACAAAAGTACGTGCACACAGCTACATGCAAAGGGGAAAGGCTGGGAAGGAACAAAATCCACCTCTGAACACCAGTTCCTTGTGGGGAAGGGGCAGGTGAAGCCAGCTGTCCGCATTACTCACCTTTTCAACTGATGAACTTGCATCAACTTTGGCAATTTCTCATAAAAAGGCCATTTTCACTCCTTGGGTGATCACCCAGGTCCTGCAAAACTGAGCCAATAATAACCACCTGCACCACTTCCCATGAAGCCAAATAATGACTTCCCTCAAAGT
>NW_016836295.1:0-1462 GCF_001698545.2 Rhinopithecus bieti | reverse complement strand
CTTTGTCCTTTTGACTTAGGATTGTCTTGCAGAGAGCCAAATCAGGAATGAACTTCCATTCACAATTGCTTCAAAGAGAATAAAATACCTTGGAATCCAACTTACAAGGGATATAAAGGACCTCTTCAAGGAGAACTACAAACCACTGCTCAGTGAAATCAAAGAGGACACAAACAAATGGAAGAACATACCATGCTCATGGATAGGAAGAATCAATATCGTGAAAATGGCCATACTGCCCAAGGTTATTTATAGATTCAATGCCATCCCCATCAAGCTACCAATGAGTTTCTTCACAGAATTGGAAAAAACTGCTTTAAAGTTCACATGGAACCAAAAAAGAGCCTGCATTGCTTGACATAATTTTTTAAATATCAGTGATATTTGTGCTGGGATGCAATTGAGAGTTTGAATTTTTCAGGTTTATTATGATTTTATAATTTTTTAGGTGAGTGTAGATTAGAGCTCAGTATGGGGGCCAACAATAGAGGCAAGACATTCCTGAATATTCTATCTAATATTGTCTTATTCTGATCAGGCTTCTATAAAAAAATACCATAAACTGGGTATTTTATAAACAACAGGAATTTAATTCTCACAGTTCTGGAGGCAGGGATTTCCAAGGTGAAAATGTCTTCAGATTCAGGGTCTAGTGAGGGCACAATTCCAGTTTATATTCACTGCCTTCTTGCTGTGTTGTTGCACAGTAAAAAGGGTAAAGCAGTTCTGTAGGATCCCTTTTTTATCAGAGTCACTAATTTCATTGATGAGGGTTCCACCCTCATGACTTCCCAAAGTCATCATTTCCTTACACCATCACCTCGGGGGTTAGAATTTAACATTTGATTTTTCAGGAGACACAGTCATTCAAACCAGCAAATATTATACAAATCATTAGGTTTTCCTAGTTTGACTGATAGAAATAGGCATTTTCTCCAGTTTGTATGAACACTGGCTTTGTTTGTTAATATTTTTAGATTTGTTTATTTGTTCATTGTTTTTACTTAGTCGTGGGCAACTACCAAGAAACTCTTCAAATAGTTATGTTGATCAGTATTCAAACTCCTTTTAGATATGCCAGGTTATCTCTTTGTGAAGCCTCTCCAGTATTCTGTGTTGTAATTTTTACCTTTTTCTCACTGAAATTTCAGCTCTGTCTCCTCAATTTATTTTTACTCAAAGAAGCAATGTTTATCAAGAAAACATTTCTTCTGCTAGAATAAACAAATGGTAATTCAAATATTGGCATCAGATTTTCAGCTATGCATTTAAGTCAATTCATGTTTGCTTTGAGATTGAAAAACTTTTATCATGAATAGTAAACACTATTAAAACTTTTTCAGGGGAAATAAAGATGTAAATGTTTATGCATAACCATTCACTGATAAAACTTTTATTGAATGTCTTCAATCAAAAACATACTAAAAATGAATAGGTCAGCTTTTTAAAAGTTAAATAAATA
>NW_016836294.1:0-2208 GCF_001698545.2 Rhinopithecus bieti | reverse complement strand
ATGCAGGGCAGCATGAGCAGGGACCCAACTTGGTCTGTTGGATCAGAGGAGGATCGGGAGGTGGTGATAACAGGAGAAAGCTGGTGCATGGTTTTGTTTTTTGATTTTGTTTTTGTTTTTGTTTGTTTTGAGAAGGAGTTTCACTCCTGTTGCCCAGGCTGGGGTGCAGTGGTGCAATCGCAACACACCACAACCTCCGCCTGCCGGGTCCAAGTGACTCTCCTGCCTCAACCTCCTGAGTAGCTGGGATTACAGGCGTGCACCACCACGCCCGGCCAATTTTGTATTTTTAGCAGAGTTGGGGTCTCTCCGTGTTGGTCAGGCTGGTCTCGAACTCCCGACCTCAGGTGATCTGCCTGCCTCGGCCTCCCAAAGTGCTGGGATTACAGGCTTGAGCCACCGCGCCCTGCAGTGGTGCATGTTTTGAGAGCTGCTCCCCACCCAGGGCATCATCACTGGATGAGGTCATTCACTCAAGGCTGATTCTGGCCAGATGCCGGGTTTGATTTTATTAGTTTAGCCCAGTTGGACATCCTGGACAAGATGGGGCAAGAACTCAGAGGATAAAATTCATCTTGTCCCTTGGGTAGAACTGTAGCAAGGAAATATCTTCATCTTAACCTCACCATCTGACGATTGCCTTTAGATGGTGTTTGGACGTCATCTCTATGAAAAAAGATAGAAGTAAAGGCACGTGAGCCTCAAAAGCCCATACAGCAAAAGGACCCTTTTCCCTCTTCGCACCTTTTATTCCAGACAAACTTCACTGAAAACACTGTGACCTCTGAGTTCCCTGGTGGAAAGAAATCATTTCCATGACTCTTGTTGAAACCTGAAAAAGCATTTGATGATGCCCATTCGCCTTCTGGAGGCCCTGGGTTGGGGGCCAGGTCTGTGTCCAGGCCTGAAGGCTGACTGCTCTGTCACATTTTTTTCTTGTAGGAAGGGGTGACCAAGCTCAGGAACCAGCAAAGAGAAGGCACGGTAGTTGCATGAGTTGGAGCTGCTGAGCACCTGGGTGCATCTAGAGGTTTCCTCCCCACACTCCTTGGGAGCCTCTACCAAGACAGAAGGTCCATTTGCCTAAAGCAAAATGTGTCCCAAAAACATTCTTTTCTCCTCGCCCCAAAGACTGAATAGGTATTTTAGGGATTAAAATGCAGTAAATTCAAATTACAGTCTCTCCAAATCATGATACTAAAAAGGAAATGTAATATTCATACTCAACTTGTCATCTTAATTAATTTGTCCGTATTATTTCAGGAGTTCTAAAAAAAAATACAGGGCAGTCATCAAGTGAAAATGAGAGTAAAAATAAAGCGACTCAGTTAACTCACTATCCGTCTATGCAGATTTATGGGAGGAAGACCTTTCCACTAGGAGAAGAAGTGGGCTAGACAAAACACTCCCAGAAATAGCTATTAGAGAACAATTGCTTAAATATGGGTGATTTTTTAAGTTATTTTACAATATTATCCAATCTAAAAATTCAGCATGCTTTTTCTGAGACTTTCTAAAGTTTAACATTTGAAACAATTTTAGGTTTACAGCAAAATTGAGCAGAAAGTACCAAGAGTGCCCATGTACCTCCTAGCCCCACACACTCAGAGCCTCCTCCACTATCAATATCCCTGACCACAGTGTTGCACTTATTAAAACTGATTAGGCTACATTGACACGCCATCGTCACTCAACATCCACATGTACATTAGGGACCTCTCTTGGTGTTGCACATTCTATGGGTTTTGGCAAATGCAGAAAAGCATGCATCCACCACTATAACGTCATACAGAATCATTTCACTGTCCTAAAAACTCCCTGTGCTCCACCTATTCATCCCTCCTACCCCCTAACCCCTGGCAACCATTGATCTTTTTACTCTCTCCATAGTTTTGTTTTGTCCAGAATGTCATATGGTTGGATTCATTCAGTCTTTAGCCTTTTCCAATTGGCTTCTTTTACTGGTAATATTCATTTAAGGTTCCTCCACGTCTTCTCGTGGCTTGATTGCTCATTTCCTTTTAGTGCTAAATAATGTTCCATTGTCTGGATGTGCCACAAATTATTTATAAATTTATCTAGTAAAGGACATTTTGGTTGTTTTCAAGTTCTGGCAACTGTCAGTAAAGCTGCTATAAACATCCATGTGCAGGTTTTCTGTGTGGACCTGAGTCTTTAACTCCCTTGGATAAATACCAAGAGGTGCGA
>NW_016836293.1:0-908 GCF_001698545.2 Rhinopithecus bieti | reverse complement strand
TTTTCGTGGAATCTGCAAAGTGATATTTGGGAGCCCAAAGGGACCATGGTGAAAAGGAAATATCCTCACATAATAACGAGAGAGAAGTATTCTGAGAGGTTGCTTTCCGATGTTTGACTTCATCACACAGAGTTCCACCCTTCCGTTCTTGGAACAGTTTGCTAACACTCTTGTAGTGAATTCTTCGAAGTGATATTTGGGAGATCATTGAGGGCTATGGTGAAAGCGGGAATATCCTCAGATGAAAACTGGAAAGAAGCCGTCTGAGAAACTGCATTCATATGGGTGAATGAAACTCACAGAGTTGCACGTTTCTCTTCAGTGATCAGTTTGATAACACAGTTTTCTGGAAATCTGCATTGGGATACTTCTGAGTGCAATGAAGCTTACGGTGACAAAGAAATATCCTTAGATGAAAAGTAGAGAGAAGCTTTCTTACAAACTTCTTGGTGATGTGTGAATTCGTCTCGCAGAGTTACACTTATGTTTCGAGGAGCAGTCCATTAACAGTGTCTTTGAGGAACCTGAGAAGGGTTCATTTGGATCACATTGAGACCTAGGTCGTTAAAGAAAATATCAGCATTTCAAAACGTGAAAGAAGCTTTCTGAGAAACTTCCTTGTGATCTGTGAATTCCTCTCACAGAGTTACAGCTTAGTTCTCAGGAAACAGTTTGCTAACACTCTTTTCGTGGAATCTGCAAAGTGATATTTGGGAGCCCTTACGAGTCCATGGTGAAAAAGGATATATCCTCAGATAATAACTAGAGAAAAGCTTACTGAGAGATTGCTTTCTGATGTGTGACTTCTTCACACAGAATTCCACCCTTCCCTTCGGGGACAGTTTGCTCACTCTCTTTCCTTTTTTTCTGCAAAGAGATATTTGGGAGCTCTTTGAGGGCTATGGTGA
>NW_016836292.1:0-957 GCF_001698545.2 Rhinopithecus bieti | reverse complement strand
TGCTCCATGTAACATAAGTCTAACTCTGTGAGATAAATTCACACATCACCAAAAAGTTTCTAAGAAAGCTTTTTTCTAGTTTTCATCTGAACATAATTGCTTTGACATCATACGCTTCATTGCGCTAAGAAGTATCCCATTGCAGATTTCAAGAAAACTGTGTTAGCAAACTGATCACTGAAGAGAAACGTGTAATTCTGTGAGTTGCATTCACACATCGCAATGCAGTCTCTCAGAAGGCTTGTTTCCAGTTTTTACCTGAGGATATTTCCTTTTTCACCCTAGCCTTCAATGAGGTCCGAAATATCACTTTGCAGAATCCACGACAACAGTGTTAGGAAACTGTTCCAAGAAGGGAAGGGTGGAACTCTGTGTGATGAAGTCACACATTAGAAAGCAACTCTCAGAAAGCTTCTCTCTAGTTATTTTCTGAGGATATTTCCTTTTTCACCAATGGCCCCAATGGGCTCTCAAATATCAATTTGCAGATTCCACGAAAAGAATGTTAGCAAACTGCTTCCTGATGACTAAGTTGTTACAGTGTGAGATGAATTAACAGATCACAAAGGAGTTTCTCAGAAAGCTCCTTTCACGTTTTGAACTGATGATATTTCCCTTATCAGTGTAGGCCTCAATGCAGTGTAAAGTAGCCCTTCTCAGTGTCCTCAAAGACAGTGTTAATGGACTGCTCCATGAAACTTCAGTGTAAGTCTGTGAGATGAATTCATACAAAACCAAGAAATTTCTAAGAAAGCTTCTTTCCAGTTTTTATCTGAGGATATTTCCTTTGTCACCGTAAGCCTCATTGCACTAAGAAGTATCCCATTGCAGATTTCATGAAAACTGTGTTAGCAAACTGTATCACGGAAGAGAAACGTTTAACTCTGTGAGTTGCATTCACACATCACAATGCAGTTTCTCAGAAGGCGTCTTTCCAGTTTTTATCTGAGGATATTT
>NW_016836291.1:0-713 GCF_001698545.2 Rhinopithecus bieti | reverse complement strand
TTAGCTTACTGCAGCCTCGACCTGGGCTCAAACAATCCTTCTGCCTCAGCCTCCTGTGTAGCTCAGACCACCAGAGCATGTCACCATGCTCGGCTGATTTTTTGACTTTGTAGAAATGGGGTTGCACTTTGTTTCCCAGGGTGGCCTCAAATTCCTGGGCTCAAGTGTGATTCTCCCACCTCAGCCTCCCAAAGTGCTGGGATTACAAAGATGTGATCCACCGACCCTGGCCTCTCTCACATTCTTGACATTTAAAGTTACTGTCATTGACAAGGAACATGGTTACACTCAAATTTACTCAAGAAAAGAACTCTTTTCTCCATTAAAGAGATATGTGGCCTAGCTGCTTCCTACTCTAGTTGAGGTCTTCTTTTTCCTTTTTCTTCTTCTCTCTTGTTTTTTAAAGACGAGGTCCTGCTATGTTGCCCAGGCTGGTCTCACAGTTCTAGCCTCAAGAGACCCTCCTGCCTTGTCCTCCCAAAGTGTTGGGATTACGGGTGTGAGCCACTCTGTCCAGCCTCAAACTGTGGTCATTAGATCAGCAGCAGCAGCAGCCTTGCCTGGGAGCTTGTTAGAAATATACTACCAGGCTCCCACCCCTAAACCCAGACCTACTGAATCAGACAGAGTCTGTATTTTCATAAGATCCTCAGGCGATCCAAATGCGCCTTAAACCTGGAGGAGCTTTGATCCAGAACCTGGGCTGGAGGCCA
>NW_016836290.1:0-3377 GCF_001698545.2 Rhinopithecus bieti | reverse complement strand
TAAGGTGACAAAGGAAATATCGTCAGATGAAAACTAGAAAGAAACTTTGTTATAAACTTCTTGGTGATGTGTGAATTCATCTCACAGAGTTACACTTATGTTTCATGCAGCAGTCCATTATCACTGTTTTTGAGGAACCTGAGAAGGACTTCTTTGGATCACATTGAGGCCTACGCTGAGAAAGGAAATATCAGGAGTTCAAAACGTGAAAGAATCTTTCTGGGAAACTTCTTTGTGATCCATGAATTCCTCTCACAGTGTTACAGCTTAGTTTTCAGGAAGCAGTTTGCTAATACTCTTTTTGTGGAATCTGCAAAGTGAGATTTGGAAGCCCAAAGGGGCCCATGGTGAAAAAGGATATATCCTCATGTAATAACTAGAGAGAAGCTTACTGAGAGATTTCTTTCTAATGTGTGACTTCATCACATAGAGTTCCACCATTCCCTTCTTGGAACTGTTTGCTAACACGCTTGTCTTGGATTCTGCAAATTGATATTTGATAGAGTTACACTTTTCTCTTCAGTGATCAGTTTGCTAACACAGGTTTCTGGAAATCTGCATCGGGATACTTCTTAGTGCTATGAAGCTTATGGTGACAAAGAAATATCCTTCGATGAAAACTAAAAAGAAACTTTCTTAAAACCTTCTTGGTGATATGTGTATTCTTCTCACAGAGTTACACTTATGTTTCATGGAGCAGTCCATTAAAACTGTCCTTGAGGAACCTGAGAATTGCTTCTTTGGAGCGCATTGAGGACTACGTTGATAAAGGAAATATCATCAGTTGAAAACGTGAAAGAAGCTTTCTGAGAAATTTCTTTCTGATCTGTGAATTCATCTCACAGAGTTCAGCTTAGACCTCAGGAAGCAGTTTGCTAACACTCTTTTCGTGGAATCTGCAAAGTGATATTTGGGAACACATAGGGACCCATGGTTAAAAGGAAATATCCTCACATAATAACTAGAGAGAACGTTTCTGAGACGTTGCTTTCTGGTGTGTGACTTCATCACACAGAGTTCCACCCTTCCCTTCTTGGAACAGTTTGCAAACACTCTTGTCAGGGATTCTGCAAAGTGATAGTTGGGAGCTCATTGAGGGCTATGGCGAAAAAGGAAATATTCTCACATGAAAACTGGAAAGAAGTCTTCTGAGAAACTGCATTGCCATGTGTGAATACAACTCACAGAGTCACATGTTTCTCTTCAGTGATTAGTTTGCTAACACAGTTTTCTTCAAATCTGCAATGGGATACTTCTTAGTGCAATGAAGCTTACAGTGACAAAGAAATATCCTTAGAAGAAAATAAGAGAAAAGCTTTCTTAGAAACTTCTTGGTGATGTGTGAATTCATCTCACAGAGCTACACTTATGTTTCCTGGAGCAGTCCATTAACACTGTCTTTTAGCAACCTGAGAAGTGCTTCTTTGGATCGCATTGAGTACTACGTTGATGAAGGAAATATCATCAGTTGAAAACGTGAAAGAAGCTTTCTGAGAAATTTCTTTCTGATCTGTGAATTCATCTCACAGAGTTCAGCTTAGACCTCAGGAAGAAGTTTGCTAACACTCTTTTCGTGGAATCTGCAAAGTGATTTTAGGGAACGCATTGGGCCCATGGTGTAAAGGAAATAAACTCACATAATAACTAGAGAGAAACTTTCTGAGAGGTTGCTATCCGATGTGTGACTGCATCACACAGAGTTCCACCCTTCCCTTCCTGGAATAGTTTGGTAACACACTTGTCGTGGATTGTGCAAAGTGATATTTGGGAGCTCATTGAGGATTATGGTGAAAAAGGAAATATCCTCACATAAGAACTGGAAAGAAGCCTTCTGAGAAACTGCGTTTCGAGGTGTGAATGCAACTCACAGACTTACACGTTTCTCTTCAGTGATCAGTTTCCTAACACAGTTTTCTCGAAATCTGCTATGGAATAATTTTGAGCCTAATGAAGCTTACAGTGGCAAAGGAAATATCCTCTGATGAAAACTAGAAAGAAGCTTTCTTAGAATCTTCTTCGTGATGTTTGAATTCAATTCGTAGAGTGACACTTATATTTGGTGGAGCAGCCTATTAACACTGTCTTTAAGGAACCGGAGAAGTGCTTCTTTGGATCGCACTGAGGGCTACGTTGATATAGGAAATATCAACAGTTCAAAACGTGAAAGAAGCTTTCTGAGAAACTTCTTTGGGATCTGTGAATTCATCTCACAGTGTTACAGCTTAGACCTCAGGAAGCCGTTTGCTATCACTCTTTTCGTGGAACCTGCAAAGTGATATTTGGGAGACCCTAGGGGCCCACGGTGATAAAGGAAATATCCTCAAACAATAACTAGAGAGAAGCTTTCTGAGAGATTGCTTTCTGATGTGTGACTTCATCACACAGAGTTCCACCCTTCCCCTCCTGGAACAGTTTGCTAATACTCTTGTCGTGGATTCTGCAAAGTGATACTTGATAGCTCATTGAGGGCTATGGTAAAAAAGGAAATATCCTCAGATGAAAACTGCAAAGAAGCGTTCTGAGAAACTGCATTGCCATGTGTGAATGCAACTCACAGAGTTACACGTTTCTCTTCAGTGATCAGTTTGCTACCAAATTTTCTGGAAATCTGCAATGGGATACTTCTTAGTGCAATGAAGCTTGCAGTGACCAAGAAATAACCTTAGAAGAAAAGAAGAAACAAGCTTTCTTAGAAACTTGGTGGTGATGTGTGAATTCATCACAGAGAGCTACACTTATGTTTCGTGGAGCAGTCCATTAACACTGTCTTTGAGGAACCTTAGAAGGGCTTCTTTAGATCGCAATGAGGTCGTCGTTGATAAGGGAAATGTCATCAGTTGAAAACGTGAAAGAAGCTTTCTGAGAATCTTCTTCCTGATCTGTGAATTCATCTCACAGTGTTCCAGCTTAGACCTCAGGAAGCAGTTTGCTGACACTCTTCTCGTGGAATCTGGAAAGTGATATTTGGGAGTCCATAGGGGCCCATGGTGAAAAAGGATATATACTCACATAATAAGTAGAGAGAAGGTTTCTGAGAGATTCCTTTCTGATGTGTGATTTATCACACAGAGTTCCACCCATCCCTTCCTGGAACAGTTTGCTCACACTCTTGTGGTGGATTTTGCAAAGTGATATTTGGGAGCTCATTGAGGGCTATGGTGAAAAAGGAAATATCCTCAAGTGAAAACTGGAAAGAAGCCTTCTGAGAAACTGCATTGCCATGTGTGAATGCAACTCGCAGAGTTACACATTTCTCTTCAGTGATCAGTTTGCAAACACAGTTTTCTGGAAATCTTCAGTGGGATATTTCTTATTTCAACGAAGCTTACGGTGACAAAGAAATATCCTTAGACGAAAATTATAAAGACGCTTTCTTA
>NW_016836289.1:0-906 GCF_001698545.2 Rhinopithecus bieti | reverse complement strand
ACCCAGGGACCGAGAGCATGATTTTAGTTTTAATATCGCAGTAGGTGTACACTCACCCCGTGACGCTGATCCTAATATCCAGCGGGGTAGAGGATGACAGACTCCCAACATAGCAATGAATGGACAGCCACCTGGTAATATTGCACCTAATATTCCCAGAAGAAGCCTACGCTGTTACTCCCAATATCGCAGGGAGGGTACAGCTCTTCTGTGATATTGTTCCGAGTATCCGGAGGGGGAGAGGATGATAATAATTCGCAGGCTGTGTTCACCCGCCCTGTGATATTGTTATTAACATCCTGGAAGGGAGAGGGTGATATTACATTCCATACAGCAGGAGGCGTACACCCAGCCTCGGATATTGTTCCTAATATCCGTGGAGGGGAGAGGGTGATATTACTCCCACTGTGGCAGAGGGGGGGGTACATCCACCCTGTGAGACTCGTCTTAATATTTCAAGGCCGAGAGTTCGATATTACTCCCAGGATGGCAGACAGTGTACAACAACGTGTTATACTCTTCCTGATATCCCGAAGGGGAGAAGATGGTATTAATCCCTATATGGCAGAAGGTGAAAACAAATTGTGATATCTGTGAGACACTCCCCACGAGGAGGGGACTAATAGCCCATCTGTCTCCCCACCGGCTATTGGGAGCCCCATCGCCTGGGAGGGAGCCACCCCCAGCCATACGGCCCCCAGCAGCCACCCCGCCACGCCCCCCGGCGGCTGGGGACCCCGATCGCCTGTATTGGGAGTCATATCATACTCTTCCCCCTGAATATTAATTACAGTATCCCAGGAGTGTGTCGACTCCCAGCGATATTGCATGTCACATCCTCCACTCTCGCGGGGAAATTCGAAGCAGTATCACTGGGTGCGTGTACACCTTTTGTGATATTTAAAG
>NW_016836288.1:0-544 GCF_001698545.2 Rhinopithecus bieti | reverse complement strand
CAGTCCTCACACCTTACTACACACAAGATAATTCATAGTGGAGAGAAACCCTACAAGTGTGAAGAATGTGGCAAAGCCTTTAACAACTCCTCTATTCTTAACAGACATAAGATGATTCATACTGGAGAGAAACTCTACAAACCTGAAAGTTGTAACAATGCTTGTGACAACATCACAAACATTTCCAAACATAAAAGGAAGTGTGCTGGTGAGAAATCACAGAAATATGAATAATGCGACAGAGCCTTTAAATGGTTATCACACTTGCTTGCAGGTTAGGTAATTCACACTGGAGAAAACTTCTACAAGTGTGAACAATGTGGCAAAACTTACACAATGCTCATACCTTATTGCACACGAAAGCCTTTATACTTGAAAATAAATGCACAAATATAAAGTAAACTGATTAATATCTGCTCACATCTTATTCAACATCAGAGAGTTTATACTTAATAGCGTTAAAAGTGCAATTACTGTCAAAAGAGTCTTGAGAAAATGTAAGCCTTTAAAGTGCTGAAGAGGATTTATTTTGAAGACAAACATT
>NW_016836287.1:0-931 GCF_001698545.2 Rhinopithecus bieti | reverse complement strand
TGGTGGTGGACACCTGTAATCCCAGCTACTTGGGAGGCTGAGGTAGAAGAATGGCATGAACAGGGAGGTGGAGCTTGCAGTGAGCCAAGATCACACCACTGCACTCCAACCTGGGCAACAGAGCGAGACTCCATCTCTTAAAAAAAAAAAAAATACAGGCCACTTAGTGACTTTAAATCTAGTGGGAAAGTCATGAGAAGAGTTTGATATAGTTCACTGTTGTTAAACCATGGTTCAGATGAGCCCTCATTTAACTAGGGAGAGCCACATCAGACAAATGAGCACTTAACAGCTTCAAAATATTGATAATTTAGAAATCCTCAAAGTAATTTAATTAATAATGTATGCTACATCTTCAATGGCATGTGTGTGTTTATGGCATGTGTTATTTGGCTTATTCAAAAAGTAAAATGTTAAATTTTGTATGTTAGCATATAATGTTGTTAAATATTGCCTATACTGTTTATATTAAATATTGTTAAACATATTTAACACCCCAAATACAAGAAAGATTTGGTTCCTTCCTCAGTAGCCCCTCAAGGATGAATATTGTTTCAGTAATCTATTGCTGTTTTGCAAAACTTAGTCACTTAAACCAAAAAGCTTTTTTTTTTGAGACGGCATCTCGCTCTGTCACCCAGGCTGGAGTGCAATGGCGCGGTATCGGCCCACTACAACCTCCGCCTCCCGGGTTCAAGCAATTCTCCTGCCTCAGCCTCCTGAGTAGCTGGAATTACAGACACCTGTCATCATGCCCGGCTAATTTTTGTATTTTTGCAGAGACGAGGTTTCACCATGTTGGCCAGGCTGGTCTTAAACTCCTGACCTCAGGTGATCTGCCTGCCTCGGCCTCCCAAAGTGCTGGGATTACAGGTGTGAGCCACCGTGCCTGGCCAACATTTTTAAAAAACTGTTCACAGGCTGGGCACGA
>NW_016836286.1:0-2227 GCF_001698545.2 Rhinopithecus bieti | reverse complement strand
ATAGAGCGAGGCATCACTGCACACCCATCAGCCTGGACAAAACCAGAACTCTGACACCACTGCGTGCTGGTGGGTGTGTGGGCATCAGGACCCTCACTCATCACTGGGGAAGTGGGGTAGTTACTGTGGGAGGCAATGTGGTGGTTTTCCGTGGAACCAAGTACTCCGACCACAGGAGCAATCACAGTCCTAGACGTTTACTCAGAGGAGCTGAAAGTTTACTTCCATTCAGAAATGTGCACACAGATGTTGACAGCAGCTTTATTTATAATTGCCAAAACTTGAAAGCAACCAAGATGCCCTTCAGTAGGTGAATGGATAAACTGTGGTATGTCAAACTGGGATATTATTCAGCACTAAAAAGAGCTGGACCACTAAGCCATGAAAAGACACAGAAGGATCTTAAACTCATGTTGCTAAGTGAGTCTCCAATCTGGAAAGGCTGCCTGCTGTCTGAGTCCAACCACAGGACAGTCTGGAAAAGGCAAAGCTGTGGAGACAGTAAAACAGTTAGCGGCTACCAGGGGTTGGGGAAGGGAGAGATGAAGGGGAGGAGCATAGAGGATATGTAGGGTGGGGAAGCAACTCTGGGTGGGGCTTTTATGGGGATCCATGCCGTTCCTCGGCTGCAGGCTGAGCTGTGGACTCTGGGTGGTGGTGCTGTGTTGATGCGGGTCTGTGGGTTGTACAGACATGCTGGTCTGGTGGGGCAGGAGAATGGTGGAGGCTGTGCCTGTGCTGGGAAAAGAGATACGTGAGGACTCTGTACTTTCCTCCTGATTTTGCTATGAACCGAAAACTGCTTTTAAAACATCTTTTGAAAAGCCAAACAAAAAAGTGTTGGCCAGATAGCATCTGTGTGAGGGTGTGGCCTGTGTTCTATGTTCAGGATTTCCCTGTTAGAATACACATATCTAAATCATTCAGAAGTTAAACTTTTGCATTAAGTAACTCACTACAAAGTTAATTACAGTATCAGCTTGAGCGCTGCCAGGATAGCCAGGATCCTGTATCCTGACCAGTTTTCTCCCATTTCAGGTGCAGTTGGCACCCATGGCCTCACCCCAGCAAGCAGCAGGACTGGAACCAGGAGTCACGCTTTGGGGCAGAGAGGCCTTCTTAGACTTGGGGAGTCAGGAGTCCCCACTCTCGGGCACCTCAGAAACCAAAGGCTGCTCATCATCCTCAAGTTCCAGATGCCTCTGGGGGGAGGTTCCTAGGTTGTTGGGTGCCGTTTCATTATTTGCTGCTCGGTGGGATTTGCCTGCAACATTTCTGGTTGTTTTAAGAGCTGATGCTTGAGCTGCTTAAAATTGCATATGGATATCGATTTACCTGTAAAAGTTAAGAATGGAATTTGAGTTCAAAGATTTGTGAAAATGCTCAAGTTTGTGTACTAATATGTACATTTGTGGAAATATCCAAAAGTCTAGGATTTATATTAAACACTTCTCTTGAGTTTTGTAATATCTACCTGTCATTTTTCCATTTGATTAATAGATATCAGAGGGCTTAAATTTTGAGTGCCTGAATTCACTGAAATTAAAACTTCTTACATCAAATGTAATTAAACTGAATGTAGCCAACAGTGCATGCTTTTATAAGTCTTGATTAAAATATATATAAAAACACATATCCATGAACATGCAGGTTGGGGCAACATATTAAATCATGGAAGTAGAATTAGTGTTCTTTGTTTTCTGAGAAGACAAATTTTTAAAAAGCTAAGGGGTCTTATAACTTTCTAGTTTCCAACTTATTTGCCCTAAATTGGAAGATTGACAGCAGCAGAAGAGGACATCCTGGGCCAGCGCAGGCTCTAGGAGCAGCGGGTGAGTGCCGGAAGGAACTAGCTGTAGGCAGAGCAGGGAGGTGCTCAGGCAGGCCAGGACAGCCTCAGGGCACACGGCTCAGTGAGTGAGAAAAAGTTCACATTTCCTTGAGAGCCCTTGTCTCTGCCCACGGAAAACCCAAACTCCTTCCAACTGGGATGTGCATCTCATGTAAAAGTTGTTACTCCCAGAAAGAAAACCAGTGGATGCAGAAATTTTTCGTGTGTGCAGAAATTACTTCAAATTTGTTTCTAACCTTATCCTTTTCTTCCCCCATCTTAGTGTCTAGTGACTTTCTGCAGGTAACGCACACATCTTAGGAGAGCGCTGTATTTCAGTTGCTGTTGGCTCTGATGTGACTTTGTGGTGTCCGATGTTCTGGTTCTGAGGTTCTG
>NW_016836285.1:0-951 GCF_001698545.2 Rhinopithecus bieti | reverse complement strand
TCTACTTTACTGTGGTTGAGAACATACTTGTTTGATTCCTATTGTTTTAAATTTGTTAAGGTGTGTTTTATGGACCAAAACGTGGTATTTTGGTGAACGTTCTGTATTCTGCTGTTGTTGGAGGAAATAGTCTATAAACGTGTTATATACAGTTGACTGAGGATGTTGATTTCAATTTTGTCCTTACTGATTTTCTGGCTGCTGAATTGGTCCATTTCTGATAAAGGGGTGTTCAAGTCTCCAACTATACTAGTGGGTTAATTACTTCTCCTTGAAGTGTATCAGTTTTTCCTTTGGCATTCTGATGCTTTGTTAGCAAAAATACATTTCAGGATTGTTACATCTTCTTGGAGAATTGACCCCTTTATTACGTAATAATCATCTCTGGTAACTTTCCTTGATGTAAAAAGCCTACTCTGTCTGAAAGTAATATCACCACTTCCATTTTTCAAAGTTAGTGTTGGCCAGGTACAGTGGCTCATGCCTGTAATTCCAGCACTTTAGGAGGCCGAGGCAGGACGATCACCTGAGGTCAGGAGTTCAAGACTGGCCTGGCCAACATGGTGAAACCTCATCTGTACAAAAACAGAAAAAAAATAATAAATTACCTGGGCATGATGACAAATGCCTGTAATCCCAGCTACTCGGGAGGCTGAGGCAGGAGAATCGCTTGAACCTGGGAGGCGGAGGTTGCAGTGAGATGAGATCAGGCCATTGCACAAAAAAAAATTAGTGTTAACATTTCTATCTTTTTCCATCCCTCTACTGTTGATTGATCCATATATATGTCTTTATATCTAAAGTGGATTTCTTCTAGACAATATATAGTTCGGTGCATTTGGACTGACATTGAAAGTAATGATATACAGTTGAATTAACATCTACCATATTTGTTACTATTTTCTATTTGTTGCCCTTGTTCTTTTTGTCTTTCATGTTTTTTTTTTTTTC
>NW_016836284.1:0-1577 GCF_001698545.2 Rhinopithecus bieti | reverse complement strand
GACATGGTGGCTCACACCTGTAGTCCAGCTACTCAGGAGGCTGAAGCCGAGAATCGCTTGAACCTGGGAGGTGGAGGTTGCAGTGAGCCAGGATCACACTATTGCACTCCAGCCTGGGTGACAGAGCTAGACTCTGTCTCAAAAACCAACCAACCAACCAACCAAAAAAAAAAAAAAAAAAAAAAAAAAAAAAGAAGTGCTTGGTGCTTGGGGAATGACAAATAAAGAACCCACGGCTGGAGACAGGGTACTGGCTCCTCCCTGCTGCCCCCCGACCCAGGGCCATCTTTCCCAGGCTCCCATTGCAGAGCCCCAGATAGGGGATCTCACTCACCCCTGCTGCTCCTTGGCTGCAGTCTTCTCCCTCCGGGCACTGCGCTGTGGAAAGAACATCCATTAGTGAATCCCACCTCCTGCCTGTGCCAGCCCTGGCCCTGCCCCTCGACCATGACCACCCACCTCCTCGGCCAGGAAGTCCCTGCGTCGCCAGGAAAACCACCATCGCCCACCCTTCCGGGGCATCTTCTCCTTCTCCAGCTTGTCCATGGTGCTCTGCGGGCAGATGAAAGCCATGACAGTGTTTCCTACCTCCTACCTCCACACAAACCTCCTACCTTATGTTGTTCTTGGGACCCTTCTCCCATGAGCCCAGAGTCTGGGTTGACCCTAGAGCAAGGTGCTGTCAACATCTGGAGGCCAAGGAAGTATGCTCACCTCCATCCTGGGATTCCAAGCAATGACTCAGGTGAGTTATGTTCAAAAGACCGAGGGCTATTCCTGCCCCCAGCCCCGATCCCTAGCTCTAGGCTCAGCCTCAGCCTGGCCTCCAAATCTTGTGGATCCATTCCTCTACTAGAGTAGTTAAAGGCAATGCTTTAGGAGTTTCTCAAGATCTGGTACTCCCTATGTTGAGACCAAGTGGTAGCAGGGAGAACAATCTTTAGCCAGTACTCCCCTCAACCTCCAAGACTGCCCCAGGCAACCTCCTAAGGTCAGTGACCCTATCCCACAAACAGCCCCCTTTTCTGTATGTTACCATCGCTGTCTGGTTGGGGCAAGTTGACCTTGTGAAAAAATGCTGATGAGATCTATGCTATTATAGATAACCACAGGGAGAGCCCAGGCAAGGCCCATCTGGGGAACACACCAGCATTCTACAGACCCAAGTCAGGAGGATGTGGGCTTGGGCTGGGAACAGCCAGGGGGCCCCCTTGAGCTAGAAACAGGCTGGCGGGGCAGGGGTCTCTCAGGGACCTCAAACGGTGGGTCTGTCTGGGTAAGGTGAGGAGATCCAAGCAGGGAAGGGATCCTCTTCCTTCCCACAGACTCTGGGTCCTGGCTCAGAGCCCGTACCAGCCAGAGGACGAAGCTGTCACCCAATGGCAGTGACAGCTGTCAACATCTGTTAGTGATGCTCTTTGGGGAAGCCAAGAACAATAGGCCGTGCCGGGTCAGGGTGGTGCCTTGGATCGCTCCTAGAGGGGCAGGTGCAGGTTCGCAAAGGCTGGCACTGCCCAGGAGGGCACCATCCTCCATGAGTAGGGGAAGGTGGCTGGGAAGACCAGGGAAGAGGTTCT
>NW_016836283.1:0-367 GCF_001698545.2 Rhinopithecus bieti | reverse complement strand
CCCTATTTGGAGATGATGATAGATAATCTTCAAAAAGATGTATGTGTGTGGGGGGGTGTATACATACATAGGTCCTAAGAATCATTAATTAGACATATATGTATCTTATTTCTGGATTCTCGCTTCCCTTCCACTGATATATATTCTATTTTTTTCAACAAAACACATGATTTTCATAGCTGCAGAGTAATTCTGGAAATAGGTAGTGAATTCGTTCACCATTATTCTCTTATAATATTGCTCCTTTATTATTCTTGATCATTGACATTACCATATAAATAGTAGAATCAACTTATAATTTTCTACCACAATGCTGCTTGGAATGTTTATTAGAATTGCATTGGATCTGGAAATCAATTGATGAAAA
>NW_016836282.1:0-2821 GCF_001698545.2 Rhinopithecus bieti | reverse complement strand
GAGCCATTTCATAGAAAGCTTCTTTTAGGTTTGTCTGAGGTTATTTCCTTTTTCAACACAGGCCTCATTGCCCTCATGACTATCCCTTTGCAGATTCCACAAAAATAGTGTTAGCCAACTGTTCCATGAAAAGAAAGGTGTAAATCTCTGATATGAATTGACACATCACTAAGCAGTTTCTCAGAGAGCTTCTTTTTGGTTTTTGTCTGAGCATATTTCCTTGTCACCATAAGCTTCAATGCGATCTCAAATATCCTCTTGCAGATTCCACGAAAACAGTTTTACCAAACTACTCCAATAAAAGGATTCTGCTACTCTGTGAAATTAATACATACATCAGAAGGCAGTTTCTCTGAAAGACGCTTTCCAGTTTTTATCTGAGGATATTTCCTTTGTCACCATAGGCTTCGATGCAATCTACCATTTCCCTCCTCAGATTCCGCAGAAACAGTGCTGCCAACTGATATGAGAAAAGAATGGTGTCACTATGTGAGATGGATTCACACATCACAAAGCAGTTTCTCAGAAAACATCTTTCTAGTTTTATCTGAGGATATTTCATTTTTCACTAGTGGCCTCAATGTGTTCCCAAATATAACTTTGCAGATTCCATGAAAACAGTGTTAGCAAACTGCTCCATGAAAAGAAAGGTGTAACTGTGTGAGATGAATTCACACATCACAAGGAACTATCTCAGAAAGCTTTTTTCTAGTTTTTATCTGAGGATATTTCCTTTGTCACCATATGACTCGAGGCAATCCAAAATATCCTTTCTCAGATTAACAAAAAAAACAGTGCTAACAAACTGCTCCATGAAAAGAAAGGTGTAACACTGTGAAATAAATTCACATATCACAAAGAGCTTTCTCAGAACGCTTCTTTCTAGTTTTAATCTGTGGATATTTCTTTTGTCACAAAAGGTTTCAATGTGATCCAAGTATCGTTTCTCAGAATCCCCAAAAACAGTGCTACTAAACTGATCCATGAAAAGAATCATGTTACTCTTTGAGATAAACTAACACATCACAAAGCACTTTCTCAGAAAGTTTCTTTCTAGTTTTATCTGAGGATATTTCCTTTTTCCCCATAGGCCTCAATGTGCTCCAAAAATATCCATTGGCAGACGCCATGAAAACAGTGTTAGCAAGCTGCTCCATGAAAAGAAAGGTGTATCTCTGTGAGATGAATTCCCACATCACAAAGGACTTTCTCAGAAAGCTTCTTTCTAGTTTGTATCTGAGGACATTTCCTTTGTCACCTTAGGCTTCAAGGCTATCCAAAATATGTTTTCTCATATTCCCCCAGAAAAGTGCTAACAAACTGCTCCATGAGAAGAATGGTGTAGCTCTGTGAATTGAAGTCACAAATCTGAAAGCAGTTTCTCAGAAAGCTTCTTTCTAGTTTTTGTCTGAGAATATTTCGTTTGTCAACATAAGCTTCAATGCACTCTGAAACATCCCATTGCAGATTCCAAGAAGACAGTGTTATCAAACTGATCAATGAAAAGGACAGTGTAACTCTGTGAGATGAAATCACACATCACAAAGCAGTTTCTCAGAAAGCTTCTTTCTAGTTTTTATCTGATGACATATCCCTTTTCACCCTAGGCTTCAATGCAATCCAAAATATCCCTTCTGAGATTCCCCAAAAACAGTGCTAAGAAACTGCTCCATGAAAATAATTGTGTAACTCAGCGAGAGGAATTATGACACCAGAAAGCGGTTTCTCAGAAAGCTTCTTTCTTGTTTTTTTTATGATGGTATTTCATTTGTCACCATGAGTTTCAATGTGCTCTGAAATATCCCATTGCGGATTCCAAGAAAACAGAGTTAGCCAACCGGTCAATCATAAGAACAGTGTAACTCTGTGAGATGAATTCACACATAACAAAGCAGTTTCTCTGAAGGCTTCTTTTGGTTTTAACTAAAATATATCCTTTGTCACCATAGTCTTCAAAGCACTCCCAAACATTCTAGTGCAGATTCCATAAAAAGAGTGTTAGCAAACTGCTCAATGAAAACAACATTGTTACTCTCTGAGATGCATTCACACATCACAAAGCACTTTCTCAGAAAGGTTCTTTCTAGTTTTTATGTGAGGATATTTCCTTTTCCATCATAGGCCCCAATACGTTCCACAATATCCCTTTACAGATTCCAAGAAAGCAGTGTTAGCAAAATACTCCATGAACGGATACATGTAGCACTGTGAGATGAATTCATACCTCAGGAACAAGTTTCTCAGTAATCTTCTGTCTATTTTTTTATCAGAGGATACTTTCTTTGTCAGCATAGGCTTCAAGGTGATCCAAAATATTCCTTCTCAGATTCCCCAAAAATAGTGCTAACAAACTGCTCCATGAAAGGAAATTGTAACTCTGTGAGATGAACTCACAAATTAGAAAGTATTTTGTCAGAAAGCTTCTTTGTAGTTTTTCTCTGAAGACATTACCTTTGTCACCATAAGCTTCAATGCACTCTGAAATATCCCATTGCAGATTCCAGGAAAACAGTGTTACCAAACTGCTCAATGAAAAGAACAATGTAATTCTTGGAAGCAAATTGACACATCACAAAGCAGTTTCTCACATAGCTTCTTTCCGTTTTTATCTGAGGATATTATCTTTGTCACCTTAGACTTCAATGTGCGGCCAAATATTCTATTGTGGATTCCAAGAAAACAGTGTTAGCAGACTGCTCAATGAAAAAAACAGTGTAATTCTGTGAGATGAATTCACACATCACAAATAAGTTTCTCAGAATGTTTATTTCTAGTTTTTATCTGAGGATATTTTCTTTGTCACCATGGGCATCGTTGCAAT
>NW_016836281.1:0-909 GCF_001698545.2 Rhinopithecus bieti | reverse complement strand
GGAATCATTGCTCATTAGGAGAGAGGCACTGGTTGAGGTCAGACTGGCATAGATTTGCAGTGGGACCATTTGTCTGGCTGTACAATTTACTCCAGCAAAGACTGGCTCCCCCAGAGCAAAGATGGGAAAGGCCAATGGCGAGTGTATCCGCGGAAGCAGAAGGGCTCATGAAGGAGGTAGACAGACCACAGGCCAAGCCCTCAGGGGAGCCGGAATCATGACTGAGAGGCCAAACATGGGGTTCATAATAGGCAGGCAGATAGCTGAACCCCAAGGTGTCTCTGGGGTCACGGGAACAGAGAGAGGTAGACAAGATTAAGGTCAAAATGAGGATAATGAACCATTTTTTGTAACAGTAAGGACATGTAAACATCAGAAGAGGTGTCATTGAAGGAGTTTTCTGATTCTAAGATCCCGAAAGAGAATAAGTGATGATCAAGTTTGGCTATGAGCGCTGAACAACCAAAATAACAAAGGATTAAAGCAAAATGGAAAGAAGCAAACAAACCAGAAGCTTAAAAGCTACCACGTGAAAGTCCACAGCTAGGTGGTCCGGGCATGACTTTTCATAGGGTCAAGAACCCGAGTTCTCCTTTCTGACTGTCTGTCTGGCTTGGCTTTCATCCCAGCATGCCATCAGCCACATTAGCATCTCATCGACCTCCCAGGCAGCAGGAGATGGAAAAGACAAGTCTTTGCTGTAGGGACACCCATCACTTTCACCTGCATCTCACTCACCAGCCTTATGCCTGTGGCCTTACAGCTCCAAGAGGGTCTGGGAAATGCAGATTTCCTTCTGGGAAGCCATGTGCCCAGCTGATAACCAAGAAGCAGAGTAGAAGATACTACTGGAAAATGCTGAATCTATGCCTCACCACACCCGTTGAGAGCAGCAGTGAGTGGAGTTTG
>NW_016836280.1:0-365 GCF_001698545.2 Rhinopithecus bieti | reverse complement strand
ACATCCGTTGTAAGTTGTTATTCTCTTTGTAGCAATTGTGAATGGGAGTTCACTCATGATTTGGCTCTCTGTTTGTCTGTTATTGGTGTATAGGAATGCTTGTGATTTTTGCACATTGATTTTGTATCCTGAGACTTTGCTGAAGTTGCTTATCAGCTTAAGGAGATTTTGGGCTGAGACGATGGGGTTTTCTAAATATACAATCATGTCATCTGCAAACAGAGACAATTTGACTTCCTCTTTTCCTATTTGAATACCCTTTATTTCTTTCTCTTGCCTGATTGCCCTGGCCAGAACTTCCAATACTATGTTGAATAGGAGTGGTGAGAGAGAGAGGGCATCCCTGTCTTGTCCCAGTTTTCAAA
>NW_016836279.1:0-1040 GCF_001698545.2 Rhinopithecus bieti | reverse complement strand
TCTAGTCTTTTAATTGTGATGTTAGGGTGCTGATTTTAGATCTTTTCTTCTTTCTCTTGTGGGTATTTAGTGTTACAAATTTCCCTCTACACACTACTTTAAATGTGTCCCAGAGATTCTGTTATGTTGTGTCTTTGTTCTCATTGGTTTCAAAGAACATCTTTATTTCTGCCTTCATTTCATTATGTACCCAGTAGTCATTGAGGAGCAGGTTGTTCAGTTTCCATGTAGTTGTGCAATTTTGAGTGAGTTTCTGAATCCTGAGTTCTGGTTTGATTGCACTGTGGTCTGAGAGACAGTTTGTTAAGTTTTCTGCTCTTTTACATTTGCTGAGGAGTGCTTTGCTTCCAACTATGTAGTCAGTTTTGGAATAAGTGAGATGTGGTGCTGAAAAGAATGTATATTCGTTGATTTGGGGTGGAGAGTTCTGCAGATGTCTATTAGGTTAGCTTGGTGCACAGTTGAGTTCAAGTCCTGGATATCTTTGTAAATCTTCTGTCTCATTGATCCATCTAATATTGACAGTGGGTTGTTAAACTCTCCCATTATTATTATATGGGGGTCTAAGTCTCTTTGTAGGTCTGTAAGGACTTGCTTTATGAATCTGGGTGCTCCTGTATTGGGTGCATATATATTTAGGATAGTTAGCTCTTCTTGTTGAATTAATCCCTTTATCATTACGTAATGGCCTTCTTTGTCTCTTTTGATTTTGTTGGGTTAAAGTCTGTTTTATCAGAGACTAGGATTGCAACCCCTGCTTTTTGTTTGTTTGTTTGTTTTCCATTTGCTTGGTATATCTTCCTCCATCCCTTTATTTTTAGCCTATGCATGTCTCTGCATGTGAGATGGGTCTCCCGAATACAGCACACTGATGGGTCTTGACTCTTTTTTTTTTTTTTTTTGAGACAAAGTCTGGCTCTGTCGCCCAGGCTGGAGTGCAGTGGCGTCATCTCGGCTCAGTGCAAACTCCGCCTCCTGGGTTCACACCATTCTCCTGCCTCAGCCTCTCGAATAGCTGCGACCCTGTAGTCCACCACCAC
>NW_016836278.1:0-2887 GCF_001698545.2 Rhinopithecus bieti | reverse complement strand
GTGGTTTCAGAATTGAGTTTTAGGTCTTTAATGAATTTTGCGTTGATTTTTTTTGTTGCGTGACATAAGCGTCCTCTTTCAGTGTTTTCCATGTGAATATTCGGTTTGCTCAAAATCATATGTTGGATAGGCTCTCTTTTGCCCATTGTGTGTTTTTGGTGTTCTTTTGAAAAATGTGTTCAATATATGTAAATTGGGGTTGAGTATTTGGGTTACTCATTCTGTCCACTTTCTTAGTTTATGCCAAATAAAAGATTGTCTGGATAATTATAGAAGTTTGTGTTTTTCATTCATGCTTTTAACTTCCAAGTTTGTATTTCTAGCATAATATCCACCTTTATTACAGATTAAGTGTACAAAGGCAGATTAGTTACTGCCTTTGGTATATTGCATGACACTGAGACTTGGGGTCCAAGCAATCTTATCATGCAGGCAGTGGGTGGACCCACCAGATAGGTCTTTAGCCCATACCTCGTCCCTTCTTCCTTTCTTGTCTGATAGTCACCAGTATCTGTTGTTTTCACTTTTATGGTAGGGTGTATTCAATGTTAGCTCCACCTTGTAAGTGAGAACATGTGGCATTTGGTATTCTGTCATTTCCTTCTTTCTCTTTAGATAATGGCCTCCAGCTCCTTTCATGTTGCTGCCAATGACATGATTTCCTTGTTTTTTTTTTTTTTTTTTTTTGGCTGCCTAGTGTTTTGTGGTATATATGTACCACATTTTCCTTTTCTCATCCACTGTTGATGGGCACCTACGTTGATGTCATGTGTTTTCCATTTTAAATGGTGCCGCCATGACCGTTTGTGTGCATGCATGTTTTGGACAGAAGGATTTATTTTCCTCTGTGTATATCCAGTGGTGGGATTCCTGGGTCAGATGGTAGCTCTGGTTTAAGTTCTTTGAGTAATCTCTGAAGTGCTTTCCATGGTGTCTGAACTACTTTGCATTTTCTCCAAAAGTGGACCAGTGTCCCCTTTCTCTGTTGCCTTGCCAGTGTCCTTTTTTTTTTTTTGGTTTAACTCTGTAATCACCATTCTGACCAGCGTGAGATGATATCTCATTGTGCTTTTGATTTATATTTCTCTGACAAGGAGGTTCAGCATATTTTCATATTTGTTGGTTGCTTGTACATCATCTTTCGAGAAGTGTGTGTTTATATCCATTGCCTATTTATTAATTGAATATTTGGGGAGTTTTGCTAATTGATTTGTGTAAGGTCTTTAAGGTAGATTCTGGATATTAGACCTTGGTCAGGTGCATAGTTTGGGAACATTTTCTCTCATCCTGTATGTGGTCTGTCTATTCTGTGGGTAATTTCTTCTGTTCTGTGGTGGCTCTTTAGTGTATTATATCCCACATGTCGATTATTGCCGTTGTTGCAGTGTCATGTGGGGTCTTAGGCATATAAATGCTTTGTCGAAGCTGATGTCGAGAAGGGTATTTCCTAGGGTCTCTTGTAGGATTTTGTAGTTTGAGGTCTTCCATTTATATCTTTCATTCAACTGAGTGAACTTTGGTACATGGTGAGAAGTAGAGGCCTAATGTTACTTACTCTTCTGCCTATGGCTCACCATTTATCCCAAGACTATTGAAAAGGGAGTTCTTTCCCCATTACTCATCATTGTGTATTTCATCCAGCATCAGGTGGTACGAGGTGTGTGGGTTTACTTCAGGTTCTCTGTTCTCTTCCACTCATCTATGTGGAAGCAAGTACCTAGAGTTTGAGTGAAATTTCACATCAGGGAGTGTGATGCATCCAATGTAGTTTGAATTACTCAGAATTGTCTTGGAAGTACAGGTCATTTCCTGGCCTCACATGAACTTCAACATTGTTTATTTCTATGTCCTTAAAACCAATTTGCTCTCTAGTAAAGGTATGCAATTAAAGAGTATAGTGGGACATTTTGATCCATGCATATGTACCTTGTGTAATGATGAAAGCCAGGCATTGACTGTCTCTGTTACCTTGTGTAGTTATTATTTATTAGTTCTCTGTGGTTGCAATATTCAGAATCCTTCTTTTCAGCCATTTTGGAAAATATGGTAGGATACTGTTAAGTCTAGACACCCTGCTGTGGAGTAGAACAGTTGAATTTATTCCTGTCATCTCAGTTAACATTGTATCCATTTCCGAGTTCCTGCCCTGGCTCCCCACCCCAGGCACTCTTCACTACTGTGGAATGTTCTACTTCTAGGAGATAGAGTCGTTTAGAGAGAAAGTTGATCTCATTCTCACATGCATGAAATCATGACGTGTTTGTCTGTCCTTTCCTGGCTCATTTCGTTGAAGGTTATGTCCTCCAGGTTTCTGTACATTGTTGCAGATGACATGGTTTCATGAATTTCTATGGCTGAGGAGGATTCCATTGTGTACTGCAGTTTCTTTATCCCTTTATCTGTGCATGAACATGTAGGTTGATTGGATACCTTCACTATTGTGCATATTGCTTCAATCACCATAAGAAGGCCGATATCTCTTCAATATAACAGATTTCATGTGCTTTCTGTGTATAACCAGTGATGGTATTCCTAGGTTAATGGGTAGTTGTAAAATGTTTAAGGCACCTTAACTACTTCGTTTCGTGTGTATAGTAATGCACATTCCCACCAATAGTGTATAAAATCTCTTTTCCTGCATTTCTACATTGGCCACTGCCTGTGAATGTATGGGTTTTTTGTTGTTTTGGTAAGTTTCATCCTAATTAGAGTGAGAGGTATGTGAGTGTGGTTTGCACTTAGACATGTGTGTGAAGATTAGTGAAGTCGAGCAGCTTCTCTTTGACCTCTCAATTTCATGATTACTTTTCAGATGTGCCTGTTCAGGTTCTTTGCCCAGTTTTAGCTTGGGTATTAGGTTTTGTTCATTTTCCCAGTAAGAGTAGTG
>NW_016836277.1:0-909 GCF_001698545.2 Rhinopithecus bieti | reverse complement strand
AACAAATGTCACTTTGGGCTGTGTATGGTTTCTTGACTCCTGTGAATAACTCAGCGTTCACCCTCACTTCTGGATAAGGGAGAAGATGCAAAGACATTTGTGAAAACACAGACATGAAAACACGTTGAAGACGGGTTTGAAAGGTTCCTCCTGTCCCCCCTGGAGGGGAGAGGACGCCGCCTGGAAGGCTTACGGGGGCAGGAGCAGAGCCTCCTCGGTGTGCCATGGACGTCGCCTCGCTGAGGGGAGAGGACGATGCCTGGAAGGCTCACGAGGGGGCAGCACAGCCTCCTCGGTGCTGTCTACACTCAGCAGCTTTAGAAATTCCCTTAGAAGCAGAACCCGTGAGAAGCAAGACCGGAACACCCGAAAGAAAGGGGATGCGGTGTCAACAAAAGCATTCGCTCATTCACAAGGAGCACGGGCATGAAGCCTCTACCAAGAACGTGTGAGAAGTCACTCACAGGTGTTTCAGAAAGTAAGGGGAGTGTGAGATTGCTCGATCAGTTCAAGCAGGCTGCCGTCCCTCAGGCCATGAAGCCCCTGAGATGAGCCTCTCACAGGGAACAGAAGTCACTGACATCTCTGCCAGAGAAAGTCCTACAAGCCGACACGTGACCTCACGAAACCTGGGCTTCAGCCCATCGACAACAGTGAGTCACACACGGTACATCCCTCCAGATGGTGAAGGAACCAAGCCTTTGTGGCACCAGGGACGGGTATCGTGGAAGACAATTTTTCTGACGGGTGGTTTTGAAATGCAACTGTTCCACCTCAGGTCAGGCACTCGATCCTCATAAGGAGCACCTCCGAGATCCCTCACATGCAGTTTCCAATAGGGTCCCAGCGCCTAGGAGAATCTAAATGCTGCCGCTGATCCAAGAGGAGGCAGAGCCCAGGCGGTCACCC
>NW_016836276.1:0-1442 GCF_001698545.2 Rhinopithecus bieti | reverse complement strand
TCAGAATCTACTTGTCTGGTTTGAAATATGCAATTTTGTGAAACAACAGAATAACTCATTGAATAAATCCCAGTTTTATGCTAGATAAGAGAGAGGAAAAATATGTATCTGAATCCTTCATTCTTCTGTCATTCAGTATAGACTTTTGGCTGCTTCAGCTATAAAGACATTCAAAGAATGGCTTTCATTACAGCAGATTTGGCCTTTTCGCATTTAACTCACACATTTTGGAATAATGCACTTGCACGGTTAAAGCTGTCTGTGACTTAAAATAAATCCAGTGTGTCTTTGGTGGCTAAAATCATTTGGGTATAATAAAAGGTTTTTTATATATCAAGGACAAGTAATTGTGAAAATCTAACAGTAAATGTAAGTATTTTAATTTCTGAATATATTTTGAAAGTTCTTTGGAAAATGTCTGCAAAATGTAATTTAGAAAAGTCTTAAAAACATTTTAATGGACATATTTTAATTTTATAAAGGGCTACCTAGTATAATTTATCTTTTTCATTTTTGAAATTAACCCATAGAGCTCTCTATAAAGCCATGAGTAAACATTGAGGAACAATTTTGATGACTTGCTGTAAAATATACTGATATTAATCAAATAGGTTTAAAAATTGATTAATTTCTAGCATCAGTTTCTCTGTGAACATAAGAGCTTATGTGTGTATTTGTGTGTATGTGTGTGTATGTTTCTGGAGACTTAGAATTACATAGACCAAAACTGCATCTTAATCATATACATGATTTTTAAAAATGGTTCAGAAGTTTGGATGTTTGCATATGCAGGAGGTAGATTTGGTATGATCATGCAAATCAAAAGGATTTTATTTTTCATGTGTTTAGGAGAGAGTATCTTTAGTACTTCAGTTTTGAGTGGAAAAATTGGTTTAGAGAATGTTCAATTGTGTTGTTGCAAGTCACTCTTCAGGTTGCAGGCAATCCGTCACTAATAGAAAGATTTATTCCTTTCAACAAGGGACTTTTTATTGTTTCTGTAACTTTCCCCGATGCCCTCCTCCCCGGAAATGATTCATTCAAAATTTGGCAGTGAAAACCAGTACCAATGGGAGATTACCTAAAGATACTATTTTTCATTGAAGGCATTTTTACTGCTGTTAAAATATAAAGAGATCAGTCAGTTCTATTCATTTGTGAATTTTCACCAAATGTTTTCACTATATTCGAAACCTATGCAGTTGACAAGGCTGGATCAAAATTGGTATTATTTTATTTTTTGGTAGAAACGTTAGCCCCCCCATTGTTGAAAGCTCCTCCCTACTGGCTGAAGTGAGCTTTATGAAATTAAAAGGGCCAGTGCCCCACTGCTCTTCTTTTTCTCTCTCCCCCCCCCCCCCTTTTTTTTTTAACTTTTAGAAGCCAGGTAGTAAAGGCTAGCATTTAGAAAGTTATCATGCATGCCCAGGAGAAGTCACAGG
>NW_016836275.1:0-362 GCF_001698545.2 Rhinopithecus bieti | reverse complement strand
AACGACAGCCTGCACAACATAGTGAGACCATGTACCTGCTAAAGGAGAGAGAGAGAGAGAGAGAGAGAGAGATAGATAGATAGATAGATAGAGCAGAGTGTGGTGGCTCATGGCTATATCCCAGCACTTTGGGAGGCCAAGGTGGGAGGAAAGCATGAGCCCAGGAGTTTGAGACTCTCCTGGGCAACTTGGTGAGAAAACATCTCTATTAAATGATAATAATAATAATTAAAGTTAAAAAATATATTTGACCAGAACCTGAACAACATAGGGAGATCACAGCTACTCAGGAGGCTGAGGCAGGAGAATTGTTTGAACCCAGGAGACGGAAGTTGTAGTGAGCTGAGATCAGGTCACTGCAC
>NW_016836274.1:0-517 GCF_001698545.2 Rhinopithecus bieti | reverse complement strand
CCTGAGAGATTGCTTTCTGATGTGTGACTTCATCACACAGAGTTCCACCCTTCCCTTCTTGGAACAGTTTGCTAACTCTCTTATGGTGTGTTCTGCAATGTGATATTTGGGAGCTCATTGAGTGCTACGGTGAAAAGGAAATGTCCTCAGATCAATACTGTAAAGAAGCCTTCTGTGAAACTGCATTTCGATGTGTGAATGCAACTCACAGAGTTACAGTGTTCAGTTTGCTAACACAGTTTTCTGGAAATCTGCAATGGGATATTTCTGAACGCAATGAACCTTGCCGTGACAAAGGAAGTATCTTCAGATGAAAACTAGAAAGAAGCTTTGTTAGAAACTTCTTGGTGATGTGTAAATTCATCTCACAGAGTTACACTTATGTTTCATGCAGCAGTCCATTATCACTGTTTTGGAGGAACCAGAGAAAGACTTATTTGGATCGCATTGAGGCCTACGCTGATAAAGGAAATATCATCAGTTCAAATGTGAAAGAAGCTTTCTGAGAAACTTCTTT
>NW_016836273.1:0-518 GCF_001698545.2 Rhinopithecus bieti | reverse complement strand
TTGTGATATTGTTCCTTATATCCTGGGAGGGAGACGATGATACTCGTGGCAATATCGCAAGGGGTGTACACACCCACTGTGATATTGTTCCGAATATCCAGAGAGAGAAAATGATATGACTCCCAATGTCACAGAGTGTGTACATCCTCCTGTGATATTGTTTCTTATATTCAGGGGGAGAGGATGATATTACTCCCAATATCGCAGTGGTTGTACACACCTCCTGCGATATTGTTCCTAATATCCCGAAGGGGAGAGCATAATATTTCTCTCAATATGGCAGGGGGGGACACCTCCTTTGTAATATTGTTCTTAATATCCGTGATGGGAGAGGATGATATGACTGCCAATATCGCAAGAAGTGTACAGTCGCCTGTGATATAGTTCCTAACATCTAGATGGGGAGGGGATGATATTACTGCCCATATCGCACGAGTTGTAAAACCCCTTTGATATTTTGCCTACAATCCTGAGGGGAGAGGATGATATTGCTCCCAATATCGAAGAAGGCGTACACT
>NW_016836272.1:0-3670 GCF_001698545.2 Rhinopithecus bieti | reverse complement strand
TCTCATTAGTTCCAGTTTGTCAGTTCTTCTGGATTTTCTACTTAGATGAGAATGCCATCCACAAATAAAGACAGTTTTGCTTCTTCCTTCCCAATGTATACACCTTTTATTTCCTTTTCTCGTCTTACTGAGTTAGCTGAGATTTCAGCACAGCATTGAAAAGCACTGGTGAGAGGGAGCATCTTTGCCTTGTTCCTGACCACCATGCTTTCAGTGGGAGTTTTCTCTTATCGTATTTCCCTTTTTAAAATTAACTTGTCTTAATTAGTCCTTTTGAGTAACATACAATTTCAGAAATGCCATGGAATTACATAAAGAGTAGATACGGCTGATTTTGTTTTTGAGGAAATAATAATATTTCATTTGAAAGAACCTGAAGCCTTTCATAGGTCCTGTACCAGGACTTTCCTTGGAAAGTGGAACCAGTGTTGCAGTTTTAACACAAAGGGTTACACCAGCATGACAGCCTGAACCCCCCCAAGTCCGGGTCTTAGCTCCATCCCACTGAGACTCAGCCCTACCGCACCACAGAGCCTCTGAGGACTATAGGAAAAGGAAGTACTGTCCTGTGCCCCATCTCTGCGCTGACACCCACCAGATACATGTTCTTCATTGAAGCCTCTGTCATTCCCACACTCTCAGCCGCTGGCCCCAGAGTCCCACAGCAGGGAAGACAATTTTTCAGTGGGTTACAAAACTAAACATACTCTGACCATATGATCTAAGTCAGATCAGAATGGAGAGAACACCTCTCCCAGGGGCCAGACCTCTCTGCACTGGATCCTGAAGCTCCACCGGTATGCTTTGGCTCCCCAGATCCTAAAGCAAACAGTGTGCACCCACATCCTCACTGGCACAACATCCTCACTGGCCTGTAGTCAACCCAAGGGCTGAGTCTTCAGAACCCCATTTCACAGAAGAACTTGAGTTTTGACAATAAGAAATTAACATATGCTATTAAAGAGAATATTCTCTTCTAGAAAACATTCTGAGGGAAGGAAGCAGGAGAGATGTGCCTCTCCTTCCTAGCCACCATTTTCTTCTCTTAGAGACCACTGAACACAAAAACACCAATGGGATGCTGTGATAGTTGCCAGGCAGTGACCTCCGCCGGGCAGTCATAGTGTGTGATCATCAACTGAAGCTTGAATGCCAAGGAGAGACCATCTGGTCCAAACTCAAGAGGAAAGGCATTCTAGACAGAGGGACAGATGTTGCCACATGTATACAGTATTTCAGAGCAGAAAAGGAGGGGAAACACCACATGTATTGATACCAAAACCATACAAAGCAGAAAGATGACAACCCAATCTCAGTTATGAATGTAGATGAAAGCCCCTATCAAAAATTCTAAGATATTAAGGAAATGCTGAGGAAATCTGAGCAGAATGTGGGCTTTAATTAATAACCTATTAATATTGGTGCATTTTATTGTGACAAATGTGTCATACGAACATAACATGCTAGTAAGAGGGGAAACGGGGTGTTGGGTAGGTGGAAACCCTCTGTACTATCTTTGCAATAATTCTATCAATCTAAAACTACTCTAAAATCACCATTTTAAAAGTACACTAGATGGTCTAAAATTACCAATTTATTTTAAAGGTACACTAGATGGGATCAACAGCAGATTAGACACTGCAGAAGAAATGGTCAGTGAACTTGAGCACTAGAAATATGGACAATCTAAACTAAAGCAGAAAGAGATTAAAAAAAGACCCAAAATAAGTGTTAATGTACAACAAACAATGCCACAACAATTGAAGATCAATGAGGGGGTATTAAAAGAATCTCAACCCCTATCTCCTTACCATATACAAAAACTAACTCAAAAGAACCATAGACCTAAATGTAAGAGCTAAAATTATAAAACGCATAGAAAATATGTATGATCTTGGGTTAGTAAATATTTCTTAGATAGGACACAAAAGTACAACCATAAAAGAAATAATTGACAAAGTGGACTTATAAAAATTTTAAACTTTTACTTCTTAAAAACTACAATAAGAAAACTAAAAGGCAAGCCACAGACTGGGAGAAACTATTTGTAAAATATGTGTCTAATAAAGACTTGTAACCAGAATATATAAAATAGAGTGTAGCTCAAAAATAAGAAAAAAATTGTTTTAATTGTGCAAAACAAAAGAGTTAAACAGATACTTCACAAAATAACATGTACAAATAGTCAATAGAGTATGAAAAGATGCTCAACAGTATTCATCATTAGGGAAATGCAAGTTAAAACTGCAATAAGATACCACTACACACCTACTAAAAAACCCTGTCTCTACTAAAAATACAAAAAAATTAGCCGGGCGTGGTGGTGGGCACCTGTAGTTCCAGCTGCTTGGGAGGCTGAGGCAGGAGAATGGCATAAACCCGGGAGGTGGAGGTTGCAGTGAGCTGAGATCACGCCACTCACTCCAACCTGGGTGACAGAGCGAGACTCCATCTCAAAAAAAAAAAAGAAAAAAGACTGACAATACCAAGTGTCAGTCAGAACTTGCACCAACTGGAACTCAAATACACCACTGGGGAATGCAATATGACATAGGTACTTCAGAAAATAGCTTGGCAGGTTTTTATAAAGTTGAACATCCACTTGACAAGTAATTCAGCCATCTCATTCCTAGGTATTTACCCAAGAGAGATGAAATATGTGTCCCCAGCAAGATGGACTTGCAAATGGCCATAATGGCTTTATTTGCCATCATCAAAAACTGAAAGTAACCCAAACTCTCATCAACTGGTGAGTACCTAAATAAATTGTGGTATGTCCATATGATGGAATACTACTCAGCAAGAAAAAGGAATGAATGACGGATACAGGCAACAACATGGGTTAACCCCAAAAGTATCATGTTAGGTGGAAGAAGCCAGACATAAAAGACTACATACAATAGAATTCCATTTAGAAGAAAGTCTAAAAAAGGCAAAATTCCAGGGGCTGCTAGAGCATCAAGAGGCTAACGGCAAAATTACTCAGCAGCACCTTGGGGTTGCGGAACTGGTCTGTGGCTTGATTGTGGGGAGGGCTGCACAACTGTGCACAGTTGTTGGAACTCGTTGAATTGTACACTTTAAATCTGTGGATTTTATTCATGGAAATGTTGCCTTAATAAGGCTGATTTAAACATAGTTCCCTTGGCCAGGCATTAATGCCAGCACTTTGGGAGGCGGGGGCAGGTGGACCACTTGAGGTCAGGAGTTTGAGACCAGCCTGGCCAACATGGTGAAACCCCACCTCTACTAAATCCCAGCTACTCGGAATGCTGAGGCATGAGAATCACTGGAACCCAGGAAGCAGAGGCTTCAGTGAGCTGAGATCACGCCACTGCACTTCAACCTGGGCAACAGAGTGAGAATCAGTCACAAAAATAAATAAATAAATAAATAACAAATAAATAAACAAACAAACTTAACTTGCCACTCGCAACTAAAAACCCTGTAACGGTCCCCCATGGCCTGTGAGAAAGTCATGGCCCTACATGATCTGGACCCTGGTTATCTCTCCAACTTCATCTCTGGGTGCAATCTCTTCAATCTCTTCCCTCCCCAAAATAGCACACCCTATATTGCAGCTGTAATAAAAACTTCCAAATCCTTATATCCATGTGCTTCCTGCTTCCGTGTCCTCTATATACCAATTACTTTGCATAGAATACTTTCC
>NW_016836271.1:0-473 GCF_001698545.2 Rhinopithecus bieti | reverse complement strand
GAACATAGCCCTCAATGAGCTCCCAAATATCACTTGGCAGAATCCACGACAACAGTGTTAGCAAACTGTTCCAAGAAGGAAGGTGGAACTCTGTGTGATGAAGTCACACATCAGAAAGCAATCTCTCAGAAAGCTTCTCTCTAGTTATCTGAGGATATATCCTTTTTCACAATGGGCCCCAAAGGGCTCCCAAATATCACTTTGCAGATTCCAGGAAAAGAGTGTTAGCAAACTGCTTCATGAGGACTAAGTTGTAACTCTGTGAGATGAATTCAGAGATCACAAAGAAGTTTCTCAGAAAGCTTCTTTCACGTTTTGAACTGATGATATTTCCTCTATCAGCGTAGGCCTCAATGCGATGGAAAGTAGCCCTTCTCAGGTTCCTCAAGGACAGTGATAATGGACTGTACCAGGAAACATAAATGTAACTCTGTGAGATGAATTCACACATCACCAAGAAGTTTCTAAGAAAG
>NW_016836270.1:0-956 GCF_001698545.2 Rhinopithecus bieti | reverse complement strand
CCTACTTTACTGTTGTTGAGAACATACTTATTTAATTCCTATTCTTTTAAATTTGTTAAAGTGTGTTTTATGGACCAAAATGTGGTATATATTGGTGAATGTTCTGTATTCTGCTGTTGTTGGAGCAAATAGTCTATAAATGTCAGTTATATACAGTTGACTGAGGATGCCAATTTCAATTGTGTCCTTACTGATTTTCTGGCTACTGAATTGGTCCATTTCTGATAAAGGGGTGTTAACGTCTCCAACTATACTAGTGGGTTAATTACTTCTCCTTGAAGTGTATCAGTTTTTGCTTTGGCATTCTGATGCTTTGTCAGCAAAAATATATTTAAGGATTGTTACATCTTCTTGGAGAATTAACCCCTTTATTATGTAATGGTCATCTCTGGTAACTTTCCTTGATGTAAAGCCGACTCTGTCTGAAATTAGTATCACCACTTCCATTTTTCAAAATGAGTGTTGGCCGGGTACGGTGGCTCATGCCTGTAATCCCAGCACTTTAGGAGGCTGAGGTGGAATGATCACCTGAGGTCAGGAGTTCAAGACTGGCCTGGCCAACATGGTGAAACCCCATCTGTACAAAAATAGAAAAAAAAAATTACCTGAGCATGATGACAAATGCCCGTAATCCCAGCTACTTGGGAGGATGAGGAGGGAGAATCGCTTGAACCTGGGAGGCAGAGGTTGCAGTCAGATGAGATTAGGCTATTGCACACAAAAAAAATTAGTGTTAACGTTTATATCTTTTTCCATCCCTTTACTGTTGATCTATATGTATGTCTTTATATCTAAAGTGGATTTCTTCTAGACAATATATAGTTCGGTGCATTTGGACTGACATTGAAAGTAATGATATACAGTTGAATTAACATCTACCATATTTGTTACTATTTTCTATTTGTTGCCCTTGTTCTTTGTTTTTGTCTTTCACTTTTTTTTTCTTGTGGTTTTCC
>NW_016836269.1:0-929 GCF_001698545.2 Rhinopithecus bieti | reverse complement strand
AAATAAATAAATAAATAAATAAATAAATAAATAAATAAAAAGAGTGTTGCCCTTGTTAGGGTTTGGCAGAAGCAGATTGGGAAACTGGTAAAGGACTGAGGAAAACAGGACAGAGAAAGATATGGAAGGAGAGGTGCAGTAGCAGGCAAATCGCATAGAAGATAGTTTCAGTTTGAACCCACAGGGTATTATTACTCTGCATTATAGTTATTCTTCAGAGTTTTCCCGACTCAGGGCAAACAATAGGTTTCATTATGACTTCCTTGGACTCTAGGCCCTTATAGCTTTGTGGCCTTTTCTCTATTAACATTTTTAAAAATTTATATTTTATGACTACGTTTGTAGAAAGATGAATAGAATTCAGACTGCATGTACTATTTTATGGATTCATTATTACTATATTAATATTTTTCTTCTTATTCTAAAATAAAGTAGAAGCAGTTGTGTGGGCCCACAAAGTATTGTGGGCCCAAAGCACAGTGCCTACTTGTCTAATGGGTAAGTCTGCACTGACAAGGAAGCTTGGCTTTATGTTCTGCTATCTTAGTATTGCTTAATTGCTGTCCCGACTCTCCTCTCTGAGCGCTGGGACAAGGACAGTCTTAAAAAAACAGAATTGCAGCTACTGGCTGTTAAAATAAAAGTAAACTTGAGATCACAAAGGAGTCATGGAAATAGGAAAATCAAGGTATCCTGGGGATCCTAACACTATGCAATAAGTAGTCTTGGCTATTCTTGGCTCTTTACATTTCCATATGAAACGAGAATCAGCTTGTTAAGTTTTACAAATTCCTGTAGGTTTATTAATTAGAAATGCTTTCATTCTATAGATGACTTTGGAGAGAAGGAACATCTTTCAAGTATTGAATTTCCAAGTCATGAAAAAATTATGTATCTCTATTTAAGCCTCAAAATAAAATTTTATAATT
>NW_016836268.1:0-956 GCF_001698545.2 Rhinopithecus bieti | reverse complement strand
GCTGCTCGTCCCAGGTGAAACAAGCAGAGCTGCCCGAGCCCTCAAAAGCAGGAAGAATTAAGGAGGCAATTCCCGCGATTCCCACGACACTCCTCGGAGACAGACACAGGCTTCGCTGTGAAAGTGCAGAGGACGGTGCAGTCCCTAGGCGGGCTGCTTCTTCCAACGATCAGGGAAGAAACCAGATCCATTTGCTTGTAGGAGAATCATTTGTACCGTGATTAGACAGAAGACAGAAGGTGGCTGATGTTATCAAATCATCAAGCACCTCACGGCTGCTTCTCCAAGGAAGGCCTGGAAACTTGCAGCCACCCACGTAGGGGCCGCAGTGTTTACGACGGAGACACAGGTGACTGAGGTCTGGTTTCCTCAGGGAAGCTAAATTTGAACTTTCACCACTGAGGAATCGGTCATTTGCAGTCACTCACCCTCAAGGCAGAAGAGAGCTCAAGACACTGCACCAGACTTCAACACTCAGGGTTAGGGTCAAATTCACAAGTTTTACAAAGTGTCTACTTGGGATGCCAGAAGAGATGTAGCTTCACACATACACACCCGGGTTTGCGTAGCCCCTCCACCAGCGGATCTCACCAACGGATGACACAGCCACACCTCGTCCATGGCAGCACAGAAAACCGCTTGGAAGACAGCCACTCCCACCAAGCTTCCTGGTTTTGGTGTTTAAAACCTGCATCTCATGCATGAGATTACACTTCTCTGAACAAGACGTTTCGACTGTCATTTCACCCAAAAGGGCTTTAGGAAATGACACGCGGCCCAGACGCCAGAGGTCGCCGGTCACCGTACTCTAGCCAAATTCCTTTGTGCCTGTATGGAGGCTTCACAGAAACAGCCCGGTCACATTAATGACAGTATGAGAAGCTCAGGGCAGAGACGAACTCAGTGCTGAAGTTTTACACCTTTATCGCCCTTTTGTTTTATCCAGAAGACAACGG
>NW_016836267.1:0-2888 GCF_001698545.2 Rhinopithecus bieti | reverse complement strand
GCCTGGGCAACAAGAGTGAAACTCCGTTTCAAAAAAAAAAAACAAAAAAAACCCCACCATATCCTTTTTTGTCATCCTTCCTGTAATCTCACAAAGTAAGGGGTATACATAGACGAAGGGTTGGAACTTCAACTAATAATTCCTGAATGCCTACACTGTGCTATTTTTTTGTTTATTTTGTGCTTATTTTTATTGTTACTTAATCTTCATAAAATCCCTGAACAGGAGGCATTATCACTTGAGTAATTTGGAGTTTAGAGGAAAATAAAGTAACTTGTTCAAAATCACATATCTGGCTTTGAGTAATAGTGCTTATTGAAACATCTGCTTTGGGCCTGCTATGATGGCTCATATCTGTAATCCCACCACTTTGGGAGGCCAAAGAGGGAGGATCGTTTGAGCTCAGGAGTTTGAGACCAACCTGAGCAACACAGTGAGACCTCGTCTCTATTTAAAAAGATTTTTTTTAATTAAAGAAAAGTGTTCATGATATCATTTTTTTCTACCTTTTTTCTACCTTTTCTACACTAAAAAAGATTGTAAAAGTAAGCAGCCTGACAAATAGAATTAGAATAATATAGGTGCAAGGAGAGAGCAGAAAAAAAGAAAGTGTAATTGGTTGAATTTAGCTTAGCAATAACTTTCTCAGCTCTTAGTTTATGTATATTTAGAACCAATCTTGTAGCACATGCTCCAAATCAACTACATATGAACTGGCAAATAGGTACTTTAAAATCTTTTTTTTTTTTTGTCTGAGACGGACTCTTGCTCTGTCGCCTGGGCTGGGGTGCAGTGGCACAATCTCGGCTCACTGCAACCTCTGCCTCCTGGGTTCAAGGGATTCTCGTGCCTCAGCCTCCTGAGTGGCTGGGACTACAGGCATGCACCACCATGCCCAGCTAATTGTTGTATTTTTAGTAGTGACGGGGTTTCACCATGTTGGCCAGGCTGATTTTGAACTCCTGACCTCAAGTGATCTGCCCACCTTGGCCTCTCAAAGTGTTGGGATTAAAGCCATGAGCCACCTCGCCCAGCATAAAATCTTAATTAAGAAAGACGTGAACGTGTTTTCACAGTATAAGGATCCCAAGCTGCTCCTTTTGGATCTGGCCGGGCGCGGTGGCTCACCCCTGTAATCCCAGAACTTTGGGAGGCCGAGGCGGGCAGATCACCTGAGGTAGGGAGTTCCAGACCAGCCTGACCAAAATGGAGAAATCCTGTCTCTACTAAAAATACAAAATTAGCCGGGCGGGGTGGCACATGCCTGTAATCCCAGCTACTTGGGAGGCTGAGGCAGAAGAATTGCTTGAATCCGGGAGGCGGAGGTTACGGTGAGTGGAGATCGCACCATTGCACTCCAGCCTGGACAACAAGAGCAAAATTCCGTCTCAAAAAAAAAAAAAAATTGCCACAAAAATAAAGTATCAAGACCATATTTTCAGGGATCATTTCTACAGTTCATTCATTACTAGAGAAGTTTCTCTGAACATGCAGGGCACCGGAAACCATGAGGAAGAGGCACAGCATTCTCTTCTGAGCCTGAAGCCAGCTTTTCTTGCTTCACTGCACCTGCCATTTGCCATTCATGATCATTCTCTTCCTGCAGGAGAGTAAGAGAGAAAGAATGCAGTCTGAGTGATTCCTGTCTAAAAAGTAATAAAATAAAATAAAAGTATGGTCCTAATTCTTATGTTTTGTTTATTTGTTTTTTTTTTTCTTTTTGAGACAGAGTCTGTCTCTTGTTTCCCAGGCTGGCGTGCAATGACACAATCTTGGCTCACTGCAACCTCTGCCTCCAGGATTCAAGAGATTCTCCTGCCTCAGCCTCCCAAGTAGCTAGGATTACAGGTGCCCACCACCACGCCCGGCTAATTTTTGTATTTTTAGTACAGATGGGGTTTCACCATGTTGGTCAGGCTGGCCTTGGACTCCTGACCTCAGGTGATCCACCTGCCTCAGCCTCCTAAAGTGCTGGAATTACAGGAGTGAGCCACCGCACCTGGCCTCTAATTCTTAACTAGAAGACCCAGACACTGGTTTGTCAGATAGTCTGTCCTTTTTTTCTCCTCTGAACTCCATTTAGTGTAGCTATTTTACTATCTGTTCACTCTTAGCTTGAAAGTGGCGGGAAGAAAAAAAAGAAAAAGAAAAAAAGTGGCATGAAGAGAACATACAACTTAAACCAATCAATTTACCACTTTCAGCAGCTCTGTGAAAAGGTTTTCTGGAGGTGGGTGGGATTTTTGATTAACATAATTATCGGTTTCAGTGCTAGCCCTGCCTCTTCGTCAACTTTTATCTTTCTAAACTAAAAAGGGTAATAATAGTAAAGTGCATCTTAAAACTGGAGGAATTAAAACAGCACCACCTCTTCTCATTAGAGGAGCAGTTTGGCACACTGACTGGTATAAACCAGCTGGCACCCTTCACAGGATGTTCTCACCACCACCCACCCTCTGTTTTCAAAGGCAGTCTTGTTGACGTTTTCAGAAACTCTAGAGCTGGTGGCTTCCAGAAGTACTCCTTACATAGTAGAGGCATGCATGCATGCCTAGAAGTAGGCCTTACATGTATTGGGAAACCTTCAAGAGGCCCTGGGATTCCAGATTTGGGCAAAGGAATATGGTGCTTAGGATTGGAGCCAGAGACTTCAAAAAGAGAGTATTAGGTCAGGGTCTTAAGGACTAGCCAGTGGAATGAGGCAGAAAGTTAGAGAGCCAGGCTGGAATGGAGTTTGAGAGGGAGAGAGCCAGGCTGGAATGAAGTGTGAGGTTAGGGCTGTTCCTGGTAAATGTATTTTATCAGAGGGGGATTAGTGAGCCAAGATTGCACCACTGCATTCCAGCCTGAGCTATGGAGCAAGACCCCGCCACAACAACAAACCAAAA
>NW_016836266.1:0-3375 GCF_001698545.2 Rhinopithecus bieti | reverse complement strand
AGTGTGGTGATTCCTCAAGGATCTAGAACTAGAAATACCATTTGACCCAGCCATCCATGTTCTCACTCATAGGTGGGAATTGAACAATGAGATCACTTGGACACAGGAAGGGGAACATCACACACTGGGGCCTGTTGTGGGGTGGGGAAGGGGGGAGGGATAGCATTAGGAGATATACCTAATGTAAATGATGAGTTAATGGGTGCAGCACACCAACATGGCACATGTATACATATGTAACAAACCTGCACGTTGTGCACGTGTACCCTAGAACATAAAGTATAAAAAAAAAAAGAATAATCCATGTTGTTGCAGGTATCTGTATTTCATTTTGTTTTATTGCTGAGTATTCCCTGCCATGTGTTATTCCTTGTTTTG
This sequence comes from Rhinopithecus bieti, assembly GCF_001698545.2. Taxonomy (NCBI): domain Eukaryota; kingdom Metazoa; phylum Chordata; class Mammalia; order Primates; family Cercopithecidae; genus Rhinopithecus; species Rhinopithecus bieti. Next base: position 2,997 of record NW_016836266.1, on the reverse strand, counting down.
GGCAATTATGAATAAGGTTGCTATAAATTCATGTACAGGTTTTTATATGAATATATGTTTTCATTTATCAGGCAAATACTTATAAGTGGGATTGCTGGTAAATGCAGGTTTAACTCTATAAGACACTAACAGTTTTCCAAAGTGTTTTTAACATTTTACATTCCCACTAGCAATGTATGAGCACTCCAATTGTTGTATATCTTTGTCAACATTTGATATTGGTGCTTTTTAAAAAACTGTAGTTATTATAGTAAGTGTGAAGTGGTATTTCATTGTGGTTTTAACTTTTATTTCCCCAATGACTAATGATGGTGAGCTTCTTTTCATATACCTGTTTATCATTCATGTATCTTCTTTTATGATATGTTTGTTCAAATCAGTTGCCCATTTTTCTTATTGCTGAATTTGGAGAGTTCTTTGTATATTTGGGATATCAGTTTTTTGTCAGAATTGTGATTTGTAAATATTTTCTTTCAATCTGCTTGTCTTTTCATTCTCTTAACAATGTCTTTTGCAGAGCATTTTTAATTTTGATAAAATCTGATTTATTATCAATTTTTTCTTTTATGGATCATGTTTTTTGTGTCATGTCTAAGGACTCCTTGGGTCACAAAGACTTCCTCTTCTGTTTTCCTAGAAGCTTTATAGCTTACTGGTTTTTATATTTATGTCTATGATCCATTTGAGGTTAATTTTTGTATAAGTTGTGAAGTTGGGTCAAGGTTCATCTTTTGCATATGGATGTCCAATTGTTCCAGCACCATTTATTGAAAATATTATTCTTTCTCCACTGAATTGCCTTTGCAACTTTAATGAAAATCAATGGACTATATTTGAGTAGGTTAGCTTCTGGACTTTCTGTTCTATCTCATTGATCTATGTTTCTGTTTTTCACCAATACTGCACTATGTTGATTAATGTGACTTTATAGTAAGTATTGAAATTAAATAGTGTTACTTCTCTGCTCTTTTTCAAAGTTATTTTGGCTCTTTTAGTCCATTTCCTTTTCCATGTAAATTTTAGAATAAGTTTATACATATCTACTCCCCAAAAACATCCTGCTGGAATTTTGATTAGAATTGCATTGAATTTATAGATCAATTTGTGGAGAACTAACATCTAAACAATATTGAATTTTCTGATGGATGAACATGGTATATGTTTCCATTTGTTTAGACCTTCCTTGGTTTATTTCTTCAGTGTGTTGTAGCCTTTAGCATAAAGATCCTACACCTATTTTGTTAGACTAACACTTAAATGTTTCACTTTTTGGAGGTGCTACTTTAAAATTGTGACTTCCAATTGTTTATTGCTAGTATATAGAAATACGGTAAATTTTTGTGTATTTGTCTTGTGTCCTGTAACTTGCTAAACTGACTTATTATTTCTAGGAGCTTTCTTGTAGATTCTTTAGGATTTTCCACATAATAATGTCTTCTATAAGTAGAATGAACTCTATTCTTTCCAATATGGATACCTTTTATATATCCATGTTAAGGTCAACCTCCATCCCTGGTTAAAATTTTTCCCTTCCAAAAGTCAAACTGTGCAGTTCTTAAGAAGTTGTCCATCTCCCATACTGCATACTGACAACTAAAACTGGGGAACAACTAGACTACATCAGTCAGTATAGGTTATGTTTTGCTGTAGTAACAAATAGCCCCAATATTTGAACAACAAATATCTCTTACAATAAGAAAATGTTTATATCTTGCACACAATACCTGTCCACCATAGCTTGACAGGACTCTTCCCTTCATGTTCTGTTAGGGACCCAGGCAGATAGACCAGCCACTCTCTTAAATATTGTCTGTGGCTAAGCCATAGCAAAGGAGGAGACTAGGAAATGCAATTCTACTCTACACCTGGAAGTGGAGAGCCAGAAATATTTTGTGAAGGCCACTAATGACTATTAAGGAATACACACACAGAGACACAGACACAGACACACAGACATACACACACACCACAGAGACAGAGAAAGAGAGAGAGAGAGGAGCGAGAGGAAAATAAGACAAATAAACATCATTCTAATGCAAGCTAGAAAGTGGCATGTGCCGTTGGGTGCGGTGGCTCATGCCTGTAATCACAGCACTTTGGGAGGCCAAGGCAGGTGGCTTGCGTGAGCTCAGGAGTTCAAAACCTGCCTGGGCAACATGGTGAAACCCCATCTCTATTAAAAATACAAAAAATTAGCTGGGCATGGTGGCAGGCCCCTGTAATCGCAGGTACTCAGGAGGCTGAGGCAGGAGAATCGCTTGAACCTGGGAGGCAGAGGTTGCAGTGAGCTGAGATCACGCCACTGCACTCCAGCCTGGGCAACAACATGAGACTGTGTCTTAAAAAAAAAAAAAAAAAAAAACCGGAAAAGAAAAGAAAATGGCATGTGCCTTTAGAGAGATACAGAGAATGTATCTCTGTTTAAGCAAGGTTTCTCTTGTGTTAGATCAGGAAATTTTTCAAACAGCAGGAACCTTATCCCACACCTGACCCAGAGGGTCCCATGCCCATGGAGCCACCCTCATTGCTAGCACAGCAGTCTGAGATCTAACTGCAAGGCGACAGTGAGGCTGGGGGAGGGGCACATGCCATTGCTGAGGCTTAAGTAGGTAAACAAGGTGCCAGGAAGCTCGAACTGGGTGGAGCCCACCACAGTTCAAGGAGGCCTGCCTGCCTCTGTAGACTTCACCTCTGGGGACAGGGCATAGCTAAACAAAAGCAGCAGAAACCTCTGCAGATGTAAATGTCCCTGTCTGACAGCTTTGAAGAGAGCAGTGGTTCTCCCAGCATGGAGGCTGAGATCTGAGAACAGACAGACTGCCTGCTCAAGTGGGTCCCTGACCCCTGAGTAGCCTAACTGGGAGACATCCCCAACTAGGTGCAGACTGATACCTCACACTTCACATGGCTTGGTACACATCTGAGACAAAGCTTCCACAGCAAGAATCAGACAGCAACACTTACCGTTCAGCAATATTCTATTTTCTGCAGCCTCCA
>NW_016836265.1:0-1042 GCF_001698545.2 Rhinopithecus bieti | reverse complement strand
GCCCAAATCTGCCCAGAGCTTTACCCTCTCCAGCACACTGTCAGGAAGGTTACCATACACTGGACTGAGTAGAGAAGTAAAGGCAGAAGACAGCCTGCAGTGAACTGACAGAGAAAACTACATAGGGAAGTAGAAATAATGACCATAGACAACACCTTCAGGAAATTTGGCAGAAAAAACATACGGGTAACTGAAAGGCATGAGGTAGCTTTTTTGTTTTATTTTGTTTTGTTATTTTCCTCTTTAACCTGGGAGAAACTTATTCTTGTTTACATACCTAGCAAAACATTGGAGAAGACACTTGATGTTACATTAATGAAAGGGAATAATGGATTAAGGCAGGCTTGGTAGCAAAAAGAAGTTAAAATATATCTAAGAAAAGTTAAATCATAAATAACTTACAAGTATCTACAAATACATGTTTATTATAAAATATTCAAATAAGAGAAGTGTATAGAAAAAAAAGCCTATGCCCACATTCACCCCATTTTCTACAACCCTCAGCGTTATTGCTGTCTTTAAAGTAACCACACTTTAGTGTGTACCTCTTCAAATATTGGGGTGTATGCATATATGTTCACATTTTTAAATAAAGTGGGTCATAACAATGCAATGTTTTTGAAATTTGCTTTTTTTACATAATGTATCCTTGGCTTTCTTCCATATCAGTACACGTGAATCTAATTATATTCTTATTAGTTTAATTATAGCATCAGCTGCATAATTATACTACTTTAATTATCAATCACATTTTAAATTTATTTTTAATAAGCTTTCAATTTTAAAATAGTTTTAGATTTACCAAAAAATTACTAAGATAGTACAGAGACTTCTATACAGCCCACATCAAATTTCTCCTATTATTAACACTTTTCATTAATATGGTACTTTTTTTTACAATTAATGAATCAATATTGATATATTATTAACTAAAGCCCACACTTTATTCAGATTTCCTTAGTTTTTCTCTAGTATCCTCTTTCTGTTCCAGGATCCCAACCACAATAATATATTCCATTTGGTTGTCATGTCTCTATAGACT
>NW_016836264.1:0-954 GCF_001698545.2 Rhinopithecus bieti | reverse complement strand
TGGTTTTCAATGTTAAACCAGCTTTCGATATGTGAAATTCCATGTGGTTTTGGTGCACAAATTTTTTTTTAACATTGTTAGATTTAATTTGCTAATATTTTATTGAAGATTATTGCATCTATGTTCATGAGAGATGTTCTGTAGTTTTCTTGTAATATTTTGTTATTAAAATGATATTTGGTATTAAAATGATGCTGGCTCCATAGAATGAGTTAAGAAGTATTCCTCAGCTTCTATGTTCTGAAAGAGATTGTAGATAATTGGTATAATTTCTTCTTAGATGTTTGGTAGAATTCACCAGTGAACCCATCTGGGCCTAGCACTTCCTGTTTTGAAAGGTTATTAACTACTGATTCAATTTAACAGATACAGGCCCATACAGATCGTTTCTTCCTGTTCAAATTTTGGCAGATTCTATCTTTAAAGAAATTGGTTCATTTCATCCACGTTATCAAATTTGTGGCCATAGAGTTGTTCATAATATTTATTATCCTTTTAATGTCCATGGGATCTGTAGTTATGTACCTTATTTCATTTCTGATATTGGTAATTTATCTACTGTATTTCTTTTTCTTGTTAGAGGCTTATAGATTTTCTCTCAAAGAACCAGCTTTTGGTTTCATTGATTTTTCTCTGCTGATCTTCTGTTTTCAATGTATTGATTTCTGCTCTTTCATTATTTGTCTCCTGCTTAGAATTTAATTCGATGTTCTTTTTCTAATTTTCGAAGGTGGAAGTTTATTGATTTCAGATTTTTTTTTAACATATGCATTTAAATCTATAAATTTCCCTATAAACATTACTCTCATTGCAGCTCACAAATTTTAACAAGTTTTCATTTTCATTTACTTCAAAATTTCAGAGAAATCTTCAGATTTCTTCCTGGAACAATGTATTATTTGTAAGTGTATTGTTTAATATCCTAACATATTTTCCAGTCATCTATTATTGATT
>NW_016836263.1:0-954 GCF_001698545.2 Rhinopithecus bieti | reverse complement strand
TCAGCGTAAGCTTCATTGCACTAAGAAGTATCCCATTGTAGATTTCCAGAAAACTGTGTTGGCAAACTGATGAGTGAAGAGAAACGTGTAACTCTGTGAGTTGCATTCACATATCGCAATGAAGTTTCTCTGAAGGTTGTTTCCAATTTTGATCTGCGGATATTTCCTTTTTCACCTGTGCCCTCCAAGAGCTTCCAAATATCATTTGCAGAATCCACAACAGTGTTAGTAAACTGTTCCAAGAAGGAAAGGGTGGAACTCTGTGTGATGAAGTCGCACATCAGAAAGCAATCATTGAGAAAGCTTCTCTCTAGTTATTATCTGAGGATATTTCCTTTTTCACCATGGGCCCCTATGGGCTCCCAAAGATCACTTTGCAGATTCCACGAAAAGAGTGTTAACAAACTGCTTCCTGAGGACTAAGCTGTAACCCTGTGACGTGAAATCCCGGATCACAAGAAGTTTCTCAGAACGCTTCTTTCACTTTTTGAACTGATGATATTTCCTTTCTCAGCGTAGGCCTCAATGCGATCCAAGAAGTCCTCCTCAGGTTCCTCAACGACAGTGTTAATGGACTGGCTACGGTCCATTGAGCTAATGGAATGGCTATGGTGAAAAAGGAAATATCCTCAGATCAAAACTGGAAAGAAGCCTTCTGAGAAACTGCATTGCCATGTGAGAATGCAACTCACAGAGTTACACAGAGTTACACAGAGTTACAAGTTTCTCTTCAGTGATCAGTTTGTTACCACAGTTTTCTGGAAATCTGCTATTAGATACTTCATAGCGCAATGAAGCTTAAGGTGACAAAGGAAATAACCTCAGTTGAACACTAGAAAGAACTTTTCTTAGAAACTTCTTCATGATGTGTGAATTCATCTCTCAGAGTAACACTTATGTTTGTGGAGCAGTAAATTAAAACTGTCTTTGATGAAACTGAGAAGGGCTTCTTTG
>NW_016836262.1:0-477 GCF_001698545.2 Rhinopithecus bieti | reverse complement strand
TTCTGTTGGATCTTTGACTCCTTTGTTCTATGAGCCATGGGCATACTTTTGTATGGCTGAGGTCCCCAGCTGGCATTGTGACTTCTTTAATTATTTCCATCATTGCACCCTCCTTCCTCCTGACAGTTGATGGCCTCCAATTGAGATCTGTTATTTCAGGATTTTCCATCCCCATTACTACTGGGAGCCCATTTCAGGAACAGCATTTCCTACCCCCACCCCAGCCTTCAGCAACAGGCATCCCTGGGCTTCTTGACAGTCTGCTGCCTTATCCCAGGGCCTTCTTTATATGCTGAGTAAACAGGAGTCCTCCAGGCATCCCATGAGCCCAAAGGATGGATATCGTTCTGGATTTTCATGCTGCAGCCACTCTGGCATGGGCGCTTCTCTGAGCCTTTTGGTTCTTTCCTCTATTCCCTGACTTAGAAGTTCTGGATTGGCCGGGCGCAGTGGCTCAAGCCTGTAATCTCAGCACTT
>NW_016836261.1:0-504 GCF_001698545.2 Rhinopithecus bieti | reverse complement strand
GTATGCTTTAATAGCATCTTTCTGATTGTTAAGTCAATAATTGACTGGAGGAGACCAAGGCTGAGGTTCACATAGGAGGTGTTTGCATTAAAAAATGCACATTATAACATACTCTGAATCTTCCCAATTTTCATTCTTGCTTCATTCGGTTTTCCGTACCTGAGGTGCATTTGCTAGTCTGTACTACGGAGTGAAATAGCCATTCTATAAGCCTCCCATGAAAACCCATCCTTTCAGCTAAAGGACATTGTTCCCAATTTAGAACATCTTTTAGATAGCATGTCACATTTTTTCCTTTCTATTTTAGTATTTGTTTCTTGTTTCTTCCCTGAGGCCATAATCTGTGGGGCAATAATTGTGTCTTGGTTCCTTTTGGTGCTCTCTACAGCACCTGTGCGTAACTACTACTCAAATGCTAGTTAAATGAAGGGAAGTATAGTAGAGCGATCTCTAGAGATGTATTACAGGATCCCTGTGGAAAAGAATTACTACTTACGTTTTCTT
>NW_016836260.1:0-520 GCF_001698545.2 Rhinopithecus bieti | reverse complement strand
GGGGTGTGATGAGGGCCTGGGGTCAGGGAACAAAGTGTGCTGGTTTGGACACGCAGGAGGTTCTCTGCAGCTCTCTCAGGTACGTATGTTGCCAAGTATATGCTTTTAAAAACCCTAGGAGGAGGGGGCACCCAGAAGGGGCCCTGAAGTCAAGGGCAAGGTCCAGCCTTTCCACCTCCCCAGCTGAAGACAGGCTGGAGGACAATTCTGTAGAGTTTCATAACAAAGAAGAGAAAAAATTAATAAAAAAGACCTGGAGGATAGGTAAGCTAATGAGGGCTGACTGGGATTACCCTGCCTAATCCTCAAAACAAGCCTTCCCTATCTGTCCTCTGGGCCAGGTGAGGAAACAGGTCACAGTAGGACATTCAGACCCTGGGTAGGTAGCTGGCAACCTGGAGCCCAGGAGGTCCAAACAGACTGTCCCAACCCTAGCCCTCAGCCAGGAGCGGCACCGCCCACAGCTCATTCACTGGTAAATCAGGCCGACTGGGCTGCCCACCCTTCCCCAATCTCTCTC
>NW_016836259.1:0-309 GCF_001698545.2 Rhinopithecus bieti | reverse complement strand
TTGTGGTCTTAATTGAGCATTTTCTATGATTTATTTTCTTTCCTTTCTTAGTATATCAGTTACTGTTTTTTTTTAAGTGGCTGTCTTGGAATTTGCAATATAAATTTACAAGTAACCCAAGTCCACTTTGAAATGACACTACACTGGTTTCTTGATAATGCAAGCACACTATAATAACAAAATCATCCTAATTCCTAATTGCTCCCTCCCATCCCTTGGGTATCACTGCTCTCATTCATTTCACTTATATTTAAGTGTGTGTATATGACATATACATAAGCATATAATCAAATATACTGTCGCTATTAT
>NW_016836258.1:0-1575 GCF_001698545.2 Rhinopithecus bieti | reverse complement strand
CCTTTATCAGTGTAGGTCTCAATGCGATCCAAAATAGAACTTCTCAGGTTCCTCAAAGACAGTGTTAATGGCCTGCTCCATGAAATATAAGTGAATCTCTGTGAGGTGAATTCACACATCACCAAGAAGTTTCTAAGAAAGGCTCTTTCTAGTTTTCATCTGATGATATTTCCTTTGTCACCATAAGCTTCATCGCGCTAAGAAGTATCCCATTGCAGATTTCAAGAAAACTGTGTTAGCAAAATGATCACTGAAGAGAAACATGTAACTCTGTGAGTTGCATTCACACATCGCAATGCAGTTTCTCAGAAGGCTTCTTTCCAGTTTTATCTGAGGTTATTTCCTTTTCACCATAGCCCTCAATGAGCTCCCAAATATCGCATTGCAGAATCCACGACACCAGGGTTAGGAAACTGTTCCAAGAAGGGAAGGGTGGAACTCTGTTTGATGAAGTCACACATCAGAAAGCAATCTCTAAAAAAGCTTATCTCTAGTTATTCTCTGAGGATATTTCCTTTTTTACCATGGGCCCAAAATGACTCCATATATCACTTTGCCAATTCCACGAAAAGAGAGTTAGCAAACTGCTTCCTGAAGATGAAGTTGTAACTCTGTGAGATGAATTCACAGATCAAAAAGAAGTTTCTCAGAAAGCGTCTTTCTCGTTTTTAACTGATGATATATCTTTTATCAGCGTAGGCCTCAAGGCGATCCAAAGTACCCCTTCTCTGGTTCCTCAAAGACAGTGTTCCTGGGCTTGTCCATGAAACATAAGTGTAACTCCGTGAGATGAATTCAAACATCACCAAGAAGTTTCTGAGAAAGACTCTTTCTAGTTTTCATCTGAGGATATTTCCTTTGTCACTGTAAGCTTCATTGTGCTAAGAAGTATCCCATTGCAGATTTCAAGAAAACTGTGTTAGCAAACTGATCACTGAAGAGAAACGTGTAACTCTGTGCGTTGCAATCACACATGGCAATGCCGTTTCTCAGAATGCTTCTTTACAGTTTTGATCTGAGGATATTTGCTTTTTCACCATAGCCATCAATGAGCTCCCAAATATCACTTTGCAGAATCCACGACACCATTGTTAGGAAACTGTTCCAAAAAGGGAAGGGTGGAACTCAGTGTGATGAAGAAACACATCAACAAGCAATCTCTCAGAAAGCTTCTCTCTAGTTATTATCTGAGGATATTTCCTTTTTCACCATGGGCCCCAATGGGCTACCAAATATCACTTTGCAGATTCCACGAAAAAAGTGTTAGCAAACTGCTTCCTGAGGATTAAGTTGTAACCCTGTGTGATGAATTCACAGATCACATAGAAGTATCTCAGAAAGTTTCTTTCACGTTTTCAAATGATGATATTTCCTTTATCAACGTAGGCTTCGATGCGATCCAAAATACCCCTTCTCAGGTTCCTCAAAGACAGTGTTAATTGATTGCTCCATGAAACATAAGTGTTACTCTGTGAGATGAACTAACACATCACAAAGAATTTTCTAAGAAAGATTCTTTGTAGTTTTATCTGAGGATATTTCCTTTGTCACCGTAAGCCTCATTGCGCTCAGAAG
>NW_016836257.1:0-367 GCF_001698545.2 Rhinopithecus bieti | reverse complement strand
CCTACCAGAGCCTTTGTTCTTCTCTTGTGTTTTCTCTCTTTCTTTGGGAACTCCTCCTGGTCCCTATTACAAAAGACTAAGTTGGCCTCCCTCAGGAGGTTCTCCAAGGTGCTGTCTGCTCCTATAACCTGCTTCTGCAGTTTTCTTCTAGTATCAGGAGCTGCCAGTGTAATAAACTTGTTCTTTAGGATTAGCTGTCCCTTAACTGAATCAAGGGATAAGGAGGTGTGTTTTATTAGTGCCTCTCTCAGCCTTTTCATAAAGGCTGCAGGATTCTCATCTAAATTCTGGTCTATCACGGACAGTTTAGAGTAATTAAGAGGATTGGCCTTCTCCATAGGCCCTTCAATATGCACATTAAAAAATG
>NW_016836256.1:0-518 GCF_001698545.2 Rhinopithecus bieti | reverse complement strand
ATGGTCTCGATCTCCTGACCTTGTGATCCGCCCGCCTCGGCTTCCCAAAGTGCTAGAATTACAGGCGTGAGCCACCATGCCCAGCCGAGCCCTGTAATATTAATATTTGCATCTAAAATCAGGTAAACAGCAGTGTGTAAGGAAAAGTAATAAACAGTGTCATGTGAAGGAGAGAGGTTGGGATTTGAAATCAGAAAGAGTTGGGGAACTAAGTTGTGTAAACCTGGGCAAACTACTGTCTCTTCATGTGTGAAATGAAGACAACCTCTGATAATGTTTTTGATCTTTAAAGGGGGTGGAGATAGGAGATGTGGGGAGGGGATAAAATCTGGCACAGAGTGCCAGTATATGCCAGTTCCTTTCTCCCTGTCCCATTTCTCTGTCATTCAATGTGGCCACCATTCTTTCGTTGTCTTTATTATTAGGTGGAAGAAGCTGTTTCCCTTGGCTTAGAAAGCTTGTTTGAAAATACTTTATGCTAAACACAGGTCTGTAGAATCCAGAAAGGTCAGCTTCTT
>NW_016836255.1:0-2823 GCF_001698545.2 Rhinopithecus bieti | reverse complement strand
CTCTTGGGTTTTAAGGAAGAATGTAATTTAATTTTATGTTTAATTTGGCTCAAAGAAAAATATTAGTGTCTCCCTCTAGCACCATCAGACTTCTTCTTTCTATACTTTATGATGTAAATTTTGCTATTTGATTTTCAACTGAATTGTTTCCTTTAATGTTCAAATTTAAGGCTATTTAGCTAATAACTGTCTAGGGTTGTGAAACAGGTTATCAAGAATCTGAGAGTCTAAGATAAGGAAAAAAAGGGGGGTCTTTAACTCTATAAAATGTACTGTAACAGCTCAATGGGTTCACCTTCCCTGCTGCCTAGACAGAACCAAGTTATCAAGATAGAGGAATTGCAGTGGAGAAAGTAATTCATGCACAGCTGGCAGTGTGGCAGACCAAAGTTTATTACTCAAATCAGTCTCTCCAAGCATTCGGGGATCAGAGGGTTTTTGTTTTGTTTCTGTTGGTTTGTTTTTTGAGATGGAGTCTCCCTCTGTCGACCAGGCTGGAGTACAGTGGTGAAATCTCTGCTCATGGCAACCTTCGCCTCCTGGGTTCAAGCGATTCTCCTGCCTCAGCCTCCTGAGTAGCTGGGGTTACAGCTGCCAGCCACCATGCCTGGCTAATTTTTTGTATTTTTAGTAGAGACAGGATTTCATCATGTTGACCAGATGGTCTTGAGCTCCTGACCTTGTGATCTGCCTACCTCAGCCTCCCAAAGTGCTGGGATTACAGGCATGAGCCACCACAGCTAGCCAGGGATCAGAGTTTTTAAAGATATTTGATAGGTAAGGGCTTGGGAAGTGGGGAGTGATCAGTCAGGTTGGAGATGGAATCATAGGAGGTTGAAGTTAGGTTTTCTTGCTGTCTTCTATTCATGGGTGTGATGGCACAACTGGTTGGCCCAGATTACCAGCCTGGGCAGGGTCTGCAACATGTATCAACCACTTATTTTAGGCTTTACAATAGTGATGTTACCTACAGGAGCAATTTGGGGAGGTTCACACGTTTGGAGCCAGAGACTGCATAACCCCTCAATTGTAATTTCTAATCTTGTAGCTAATATGTTAGTCCTGCAAATGCAGACTGCTCCCCAGGCAAGAAGGGATTCTTTTCAGGAAAGGGCTGCTATCAGTTTGCTTTCAGAATCGAACCGTGAACTAAATTCCTTCCCACAGTTAGTTCAGTTATGTCCGAGAATGAACCAAGGGCAGCTTAAGGGTCAGAAGCAAGACAGAGTCGGTTACGTCTGATTTCTTTCACTGTCATAATTTCTTTAGTTATAAATGTGCAAAGGCAGTTTCAGTACTTCCATCGGCATGCCTAATAGATTTTTATATGTATTTATGTGTTGTGTACAGAATGTTCCACTACCGAAAATATATAAAAGAGTTCTAATTAATTGGCTTAAAGAAAAATAAAAGCGCTTATGTTAGATACCAAAACAGGCTAGTCAAATGCTTTTTCAAGTGTATGTAACTTACGTAAAATCTTTAATAAACTAGCTTTATAATTATTGGTAAAGTAATATTAGAAATGTCTTAAGAATTAACAGCATAGGTTTTTCCTTTACATCATGTAATTTTATACATATTCCTGCCAAATAGTATAAGTTGTCGAAATTTGGTATTGGGGCCTCAAAACTGAACCCAGTCCAAAACAGAATGATCCTTAATTGACTAATTTTTAATAAGTAAGACATTGATACGGGCTTAATGAAAGTAGCTGCATGTTGAGTTTAGTAAGATTACTAGCACTTCTAATCCTGTGGCTTTTGGCAGTCTTGTCCACAGACAATAAGGAAAGGACTGTTATTGGCTTTGTTTCAAAGCTTGTTTTTATGTGTATAACTTCACATATTAAATATACAAGGAGGATCTTGCAGGACATCTACAAAGTGTCTGATGGTGGTGGCTGCCAGAGAAGATAGAGAAAAACAGTTATTTACATTTTGTGTATAATATTTAATATCGTTAAATAATGTTTAAAAAATAAATGTCAGCATTTATTAACTTGGGGTAATTGATACTTTTTGATTTAACTTTTTCTCTACCCTCTTCCAAATTAAAAGAAAATTAGCAAAACTGTCGTGCTTTTTCTGTGACCAAAGAAAGTTACTAAGTTTATGCATGATAAAATTGTCATACTATTAGATCTAAATTTGAACCCTATATAAATGTTTTAAACACTTTTGGTTAAAATTGTAACAATTTTTTGATAATTACAAGAAATCCTCCCCCAGGCCCACTAAAAGCCAGAGCTATCAATGGCTACTGTCTAACTCCGGAATCTCTGAATAGTGGACACAGATATATATACTCCTATAAGAAAAATTTCCATGACTGATCATGTATAAATATGTCTTTAAGAGAAAGGAGTCCTGAAAGCAGAACCTTGCCTTATTTTGCTACTTATTTCCTACCAAATCTGGATGAGTTAACAAGGAAAATGGGAGGGGAGCATATTTGCAATATAAAAAAAAGATGCTTAATATAAATCATATCTTAGAATTATATAAAGCACAACACATTTGATAGCAAAAGGAAGTACCTAGAAGCAAGAAGTCAAAAAGGAGGTATAGGTGAAAAAGCTAGTTATAAGTTTTATTTTTTTAACTTACAACATTTTCTAAATAAAGCTTCTCAATGATAAAGAAGAATGATAATTTGTGTTTTTATCAAAGACAGCCATGCCAGGAATTTTTTCAATTAAAACAACATAAATCATTGTTACATAAGTACTTATGGTTAATTTATTTTAGAAATTGACAACAGGAGTTAGAGTCACAGCAGAAGAGATAGTCTAAGCAGTCTATATTCCATAATACTTATCTT
>NW_016836254.1:0-478 GCF_001698545.2 Rhinopithecus bieti | reverse complement strand
AGCAAGATTCATTGCGTTCACAAGTATCCCATTGCAGCTTTCCAGAAAACTGTGTTAGCAAACTGAACACTGAAGAGAAACGTGTAACTCTGTGAGTTATAGTCACACATCGAAATGCAGTTTCTCAGAAGTCTTCTTTCCAGTTTTGATCTGAGGATATTTCCTTTTTCACCGTAGCCCTCAATGAGCTCCCAAATATCACTTTGCAGAACACATCCAACAGTGTTAGCAAACTGTTCCAAGAAGGGAAGGTTGGAACTCTGTGTGATGAAGCCACATAAGAAAGCAATCTCTCAGTAAGGTTCTCTCTAGTTATTAACAGAGGATATTTCCTTTTTCACCATGGGCCCCGCTTGGCTCCCAAATCTCACTTTGCAGATTCCACGAAAAGAGTGCTCGCAAACTGCTTTCTGAGTACTAAGTTGTAACTCTGTGAGAGGAATTCACAGATAAGAAAGAAGTTTCTCAGAAAGCTTCT
>NW_016836253.1:0-1459 GCF_001698545.2 Rhinopithecus bieti | reverse complement strand
CTTGCTTTTATTCTTAAAATAAGTTATTTTCTAAATATATTTTAGCAAGTTTCGAATAGAAATATTAAAATGATCCCTATTCTTACCCTATCCCTGTGATAAAACTGTGGAGATATATACACATATGTAAGGCTAAGAGCAATCTGACCATCACATTTTGTAATCTGCTTTTCTAACTTACTTTTTATTAACATTCTTACATCTCAATAGTATACTAAAAATAATATCCTTTAGGTTATAAATGCCTAAAGTTATTTGACAAGTTTCTTTAGATTTATTAAAAAATATATTGAGGATTTTGCTGTCATTAATTACATGGTCATAAGCATTCAAGCACACAATTTGTTTTTCAAAGTATCCCCTGTCACTTTAGGTTTGCATTTGATCAAGAGTATATTGTTGGATTTTGAGTTTTTACCCCATTATGAGAGTGCGTGTTTTTTTGTGACTTTAAAAATTAATTTAAGGTTATTGGAAAATAGATGTGCTTGTCCTCTAAGTTTGCATCATGTTTTTTGTCATTTCTCATTATTTTCCTCCTTTTAATCTATTGATTTTGAAGGTAAGTATCCATCTTTTTCCTACTAGTGCTGGCCTTCAAATGTTTTGAAAAGCTTATCTATATTTTCTAATTATAAACTAATGCATTTATTTATGCTCCTAAGACATCAACAGATTTTACAATTTTTAAAAACTCCCCCCTGCTCTTTATAATTTTTTACTGCTCTAATTTACATTTAGACACAAACTATTATGATGATATTTTATTACTGTTGCACTTTCCGTATTCTAAGTCAAGGTTTTATTTTTAATTTTCATTAATTTATAACCAAAGAGCAATACTTTCAAAAATACAAGTATATTGTTTCAAGGATCTTTTGTTGACAATTATAATGAAATAATAGCTACATTTTCCATTCTTATAGTTGTCAATTAATTTTTCAGTCAAGTACATCATATTTGTTTATATATTTTATGTATTTAAAATATTTTAATTATAAATTGACAAATTAAAGTTGTGTACGTTTATGGGGTACAAAGTGATGTTATGATTTATGAATACAAGTGGAACAAGTAAATTAAACTAATTTACCTATCTATCACCTCAAATAGTTATTTTTCTGTGGTGAGAACATTTAAAATTTACTCTCAGCAGTTTTGAAATGTACAATACATTGTCATTTTCGGTATTTCTCCTTTCTAATTGAGACTTTGTACCCTCTGACCATCATCTCCCTACTTCCTTCAGTTCTCAGCCTCTGTAACCACCATTCTACTCTCTGCTTGAGTTCAATTGACTTTGATTCCAGTTATAAGTGAGAACATGCTGTTTTGTCTTTATGTGCCTAGCTATTTCACTTAGTATAATGTCCTCTACATTCATCCATGTTGTTAAAATGACAGGATGTCTCCACCTTTTAAGGCTGAATGGTACTCCATTGTATATATACACCTCATT
>NW_016836252.1:0-906 GCF_001698545.2 Rhinopithecus bieti | reverse complement strand
CATAAAATTGATAATTTTAACCATCTTGAACTGCACAGATTGGTGGCATTAAACACACTCACATTTTTATGCAACCAACACCACCATCCATCCATGAATACTTTCATCCTGCAAAACAGAAACCATCTTTTTACTCCCCTAGCAATCATGCCCTCCTCTTTAGCTTATCTTTATTTTATAGTACATAGAATATCCTAGAAACAGAGAATCTGAGCAGTGGAGGGCACCTGGTAAGGTTATCTCTTCCAAACACCTGCCCTGCAGCAGCACCACACCCGGGGTAGACTGAGCCAGACAGAATCAACCTTGTTTTTAAATGTACAAAACTAGGCCTTCTTTGGAAGTCACATATTTGAAATATCAAGTCAGAAAATTCTTTTTCTAAAGTAAAAGTGTTCTTTGTCATTTCCTCAGTGACTCTTTTTCCTTTTCCAGATTGAAAATAACCCGTTACTGTCCTCAGGGAATCAACAATTTCATGAGCAATGACTCCCTGGGAGGCCGTGGTTCTCAAATGTTAGCCTGCCTCAGTGTCAGCTGGAGGGGTTATGAAGCACAGATCACTGCACCTACCCCCAGAGTTTTAGATCCCAGAAGTCCAAGGAGGGTTCCAGAAGTTGCATTTCTAACAAACTCCCATGTGATGCTGATGCTGTTGGACTGGGGACCCCATTTTAAGAAATGCTGCTATAAGGTCCAATGCTAGGAAATCTGAAGGATAGAAATATGCAGGTACCTAAGAGGTGGGAACGAATGGAATTAACAAGGTAAATGGGTTAACCTCCATGTGGAAAGTGCCAAACGCCCTTCGCATAAGCCCTTTGCTGTCACAGAGCTCACAAGCACAGGGTGCAGTGCGGGAGGCCGAGGTGAACAGTAGTTTGGGATGTCAGCCATTCACACCGG
>NW_016836251.1:0-1620 GCF_001698545.2 Rhinopithecus bieti | reverse complement strand
GTCTCAACCTCCCAAGTAGCTGGGACTATAGGCACCTGCCACCGTGCCCAGCTAGTTTTGTATTTTTAATACAGACAGGGTTTCATCATGTTGGCCAAGCTGATCTTGAACTCCTGAACTTAGGTTATCCACCCACCCCAGCCTCCCAAAGTGCTGGGATTACAGGCGTGAGCCACCATGCCTGGCTCAAAAGCTTTGTGTTTTTAAGGATGTTAGACAGGTTTGTTTTTTTTTTAAACAAAAAAGCCTTAACAATAATGTAGGAGAATAAGAGAAAGTTTTTCCAAAAAAGAGAAATGATTGTGATTATTTTATCTCATTGGAATGTTGGATAATATAGTCTGCTTTATCAATCATCAAGCACATTATAAAATTTCCATTTTAATAGGATTTGTACCTCAATTGATGTAATACAATTTTTAAAGTGAAAGCCAGCCCCGCGCCTGTCCTGGAGTGGGCGGGAACAGCAGTTGCATGGGCGGTTTTCCATGTGACAGTACAGGTCCTTCATGACACGCTGCTGTGCCATGTCTGCCCCACCCCCCACCTCCCAGTAAGAGCTCTGTCTTCCTCTTTCTATAGGAAAAGAAGGCAAGCCACCAACATCAGGATGCCCTAAGGAGGGAGCTAGAGGTGAGTGGAGGGTGTGAAGTTCCCTCGTGTCCTCTGGAGAAGGTTTCTTTGCTTCTCTTTCAGCACTTGCTTGTCTTTTCTCCCAAAGGCCCAGGTTCATACCATACGAATCCTTACGTCAGAAAACGGAACTTCAGACGGCACTCTATTACAGCCAGCATGCTGTCCAGCAGTTGCAAGGTGGGAATCCGGCACCCTGTCATCCTTCAACCTGGCACTTTGACAGGCCTTTAGGGGGAGTCCTTTGGGCCGCATCTGAATGTCTCTCATTCCAGGAGAGTCCAGAGATCTGGTGAGCCGCCTGCATGATTCATGGAAGTTTGCAGGAGAGTTAGAGCGGGCCCTCTCTCTACTGTCGCTACACAGAAAAAGAAAGCAGACAGGGTGAGTCTAGCTGCCCTGTCCCCTGGGAGCCCGGCTTCGCAGATGGAGGAGTGAGCCTAAAAGTCCCTTCTGTCGGATGGAGTGTCCTGCTCAGAAGACAGCGTGGCCATTTCTTGCTGCTTTTGTGTGTGGTGGTTAGAGGCTGACGGGGGCTGAGTCGGCTGCTGTGGGTGAGTTGGGGGGTGCTGTGGGGAGCGAGCACTGGACATAGAGCTCGCAGGCCAAGTGCCCACCCTGCCCATACTTGGCTGTGGCCTTGGCCAAGTCCTAAGTGGCGGTTAGGGTACTTGTACCATAAAGGTACAGAAGAGTAGCTTGAGTATGTTATTATTTGTGTTGAGAGAGGGAGCACATATATGTGTGTGAGTGTATGTATTATGGTAATATACATAAAACATGTTTGTAAGGATCATGAAAAACTCAGGAGAGAGGAACAGTGTTGGGGGGAGATATTTCCCTTCTGTACTTTCTGAGTTTTGGACTATGCGAATGTATCATCCTTTCAAAAAGTCAATAAAAGATTAATGTCCTCCTTCTTACCTGTGCCCCTGCCCCCAGCCAAACGCTGCCTCAAAAACGAACAAAAACAAAAGGAAAAGAAAG
>NW_016836250.1:0-746 GCF_001698545.2 Rhinopithecus bieti | reverse complement strand
AAAAAGCAGCAAGATGCTTTTGCATCATTACAAACTCAGCTTTCTTTCTATTCACTTAATATTGCCCCCAAAAAAATTCAAATGGATTTTCCTATTCAATATTTAGGTTATACCTTGGGAGCATGAAATATTCGACCCCAAAAAATTCAAATTCAACGCGATCATTTAAAACATTAAATGACTTTCAAAACTTTTAGGAGACATTAATTGGATGCGTCCTGTTTTAGGAATACCAACGTATCAATTACAACATCTTTTTTCTATTCTAGAAGGAGACAGTCACTTGGACAGCTCATGTCATTTAACTCCTTTGGCTTTACAGGAACTCCAGCTTGTAGAAGAGCAACTTCAAAAGGCCCATTTACATTATATCCTTCCCGACGTTCCCCTTTCCTTTTGTTTATTTCATACTTTACATTCTCCCACAGGAATGATTCATCAAACCAATCGGCCGTTAGAATGGATCTTTTTGTCCAATAAAACATCTAAACGCTTGACTACTTATATCGACCGTTTAGCTGAACTGATCATCAAAGGACGGCATCGCTGTCGACAACTCTGGGGAGGAGATCCTTCCTTAATTATCTCTCAATTCACTCATAGTCAGATTACTTATCTTCTTGCAACTTCTGATTCTTGGCAAGTTGCTTGCGCCTCATTTGTTGGACAATTTTCTACCCAATATCCTAAGTCTCCGATCTTTTCATTTTTCAGGCAACATTCTGTGTTGCCTTTCTCACCAATAT
>NW_016836249.1:0-516 GCF_001698545.2 Rhinopithecus bieti | reverse complement strand
GCTGTTGCTTTTGAAAGCCAATGTCTTTACAACAAAGGATTTTCTGTTTTTAAGTGAACTTTAATAAGGGATTTTCAACAACATCCTTGAAAATTTACTTTTACAATACCTTGTTCTTTTCATTAGAGGTTTTCCTTGCAAGCCTAAAAAAAAAAAAAAACCAAAAAATTCCAATCAGGCAAATAGTAAATATGTAAAATACGAAGAATATCTATAACTACTTCTTAAATAAAACCTCTGTATTTGTAATTTCTCTCTCCTATTCATAAAGTTTACAGGAAATTTTTCACAGGTGACATAAAATACAATTATTTTCTACAAGGGGATAAAACCATAAATGGAAAGGGTAGCATTATAGGACAAATAAAATATATTACTACTAATATAAAAAATTAAGTTTAGATCAAGTTTTCTGACAGCCAAAGAAAAAGAAGAAACATGTCACTTGTAGTAATTCATAGAAAAAATATATATAACACACTAGTTTTTTCTCTTGTTGCCCCCACTCCATTTTTT
>NW_016836248.1:0-474 GCF_001698545.2 Rhinopithecus bieti | reverse complement strand
TGGGTAAATAACAAAATGAAGGTAGAAATAAAGATGTTCTTTGAAACCAATGAGAACAAAGACACAACATATCAGAATCTCTGGGCCACATTTAAGCAATGTGTAGAGGGAAATTTATAGCACTAAATGCCCGCAAGAGAAAGCAGAAAAATCTGAAATTGACACCCTAACATCACAATTAAAAGAACTAGAGAAGCAAGAGCAAACAAATTCAAAAGCTAGCAGAAGGCAAGAAATAACTAAGATCAGAGCAGAACTGAAGGAGATAGAGACACAAAAAACCCTTCAAAAAATCAATGAATCCAGGAGCTGGTTTTTTGAAAAGATCAACAAAATTGATAGACTGCTAGCAAGACTAATAAAGAAGAAAAGAGAGAAGAATCAAATAGATGCAATAAAAAATGATGAAGAGTATATCACCAATGATCCCACAGAAATACGAACTACCATCAGTAAGCACTATACATACCTCTA
>NW_016836247.1:0-367 GCF_001698545.2 Rhinopithecus bieti | reverse complement strand
TGACTGGAATGCAAACGACACAAAGTAGTTCCTCGGAATGCTTTTCTCCAGTTTTGGTCTGAACACATTTCCTTTTTCACCGTTAGCCTCAAAGTGCTCCCGAATATCCCATCACACGCTAAACATACACAGGGTTAGAAAACTGCTCAATGAAAAGAGTGGCTTATATAAGTGAGAAGAATTAAGACGACATAGAGCAGTTTCACAGAAAGCTTCCTTCTGGATTTTACTTGAGGATATTTCTTTCTCCATATTCCAAAGATTGTTCCCAAATGTCCTTTTTCCGATTCCACAAAAAAAGTGATTTCAAGCTGCTCAATCTAAAGAATGGTTTAACTCTATGAGACGAACACACACTTCTCAAAGC
>NW_016836246.1:0-565 GCF_001698545.2 Rhinopithecus bieti | reverse complement strand
TCACCGACTTATTACCTAGACTTCCGGATGCAGTTTGCTAGCACTCTTTAGGTGGAATCTGGGTAGTGACATTTGGGAGCCCATAGGGCCCATGGTGTATATACAGGGAAATATCCTCACAGAATAACTAGAGAGAAGCTTTCTGAGAGATTGCTTTCTGATGTGTGACTTCATCACACAGAGTTCCACCCTTCCCTTCTTGGAACAGTTTGTTAACACTGTTGTCGTGAATTCTGCAAAGTGATATTTGGGAGCTCATTGAGGGCTATGGTGAAAAAGGAAATATCCTCACATAATAACTAGAGAGAAGCTTTCTGAGAAACTGCATTGCCATGTGTGAATGCAACTCACAGAGTTACACGTTTCTCTTCAGTGATCAGTGTGTTAACACAGTTTACTGGAAATCTGCAATTAGATACTTCATAGCGCAATGAAGCTTACGGTGACATAGGAAATATCCACAGAGGAAAACTAGAAAGAAGCTTTCCTTGAAACTTCTTGGTGATGTGTGAATACATCTCACAGAGTTACACTTATGTTTCGTGGAGCCGTCTATTAACACTGT
>NW_016836245.1:0-1576 GCF_001698545.2 Rhinopithecus bieti | reverse complement strand
CCTCGGGGGTCCCTGGCAGACCCTGTCAGCCTCACAAGATCTCCCAAGCCATGGGTCAGGGATGAGTCTCTTAGCAGCTTGGTGGTCCTCAGCGTGCTCAGCAACAGGTGAGGGGCCTACCCCAGGGCAGTGCTTGGCACTCAGAAGGCCGACAGGAAGTCAGGAGCTTCCGAAT
The DNA here is from genome assembly GCF_001698545.2 of Rhinopithecus bieti. Lineage (NCBI taxonomy): Eukaryota > Metazoa > Chordata > Mammalia > Primates > Cercopithecidae > Rhinopithecus > Rhinopithecus bieti. The sequence continues at coordinate 1,401 of NW_016836245.1, read as the reverse complement.
ATTATGGCCCCATCTCCTCTTCAATCTTTCTTTTCCTGAAGCTCTTGTAAACCTCTGTCTTTTGTTGCTCAAACACAACAAAAGAAAACCACTGGATGGAAATCTTTCCCAAACCAGTGCCCTACGAACCCTGAAGATAATCCATAACTCGTCATGCCCAGCATACAAGTGATTGCCCTGGCACCACCAACAGCAAGTGCTAAATAGGGGTCAGATTCGGGCCACCCTTTCCTCAGTACTTGATGGTCCCAGCTGCCACTCAGGAAGCTCTGTTCCCAGGGAGCAGGTTTGAGAGGCAGTGGTGGAGTCCCCTGAGATAGTGTCACTGCACAGCCAGCAACAGCTGCACACGATTAGAACACAGCCAGCAAATGGTGAGCAGCAGGGCTATCAGGGGAGGTGTCTAGGGATTTTCACAGCTGCTGCTCAGGTTACAATAGGTAGTGGGACAAGGAGCCCATCTCTGGTCCTTCTCCTTTAAGCTCCCAATAACTGAACATAGTGGCAAACCAAGAACAAGCGGTTCTTGGGCCACGGACCAGGTGAGGCAAAGTTGTCTGGAACTCATCCCTATTCACTAGCACCTCATGCAGTCTCTAGTCAAGGGAAATAAGGGATACGGCACATGCACATCCTAACTTGAATAATAATATTAAGAGAACCATCTTCCTATTTGTGCGCTACTCTCCTTCCTCTACTCAAGGAGTAGAGGAAGGAGTAGAAACCAGGCTTTCCAGACCCTTCCACTGAGAACCAGCAAGAATCCACACCTGTCCCCCGTTCATGAGGTTGTATAAATGGAATAGGAGCAAATTCTTCATCTCCACAGTAACACAAAGTGCAGAGGACAGGCCATGAGCTAGCAGACAAGAGGAAGTGGGTCTGAAGACCTGAGCTTCCACAAAAGGGCAAGCAATTCAGAATAACTCAGGAAGCCCAGGCCCTGTGTTGCCTGAACTTCCCCATCTGCCCCCACCCCTGTTAAATCAAAGCCAACAGCTACCTGAACTGACAGAGAAGCCAGCTCTGGGAGGGAGCTGAGAGGCTCTGGGCTGTGGCAGTTACAGTAGCCCCCAGCCTCGCCCACCCAGTCACTACAAGGTCTGTCACAGTTAACCCACCCAACAGTTTTCTGGCTGAGACCACTTCTCCCCACTCCTCCCTAAGATCTAGAAAACCCCAGTCTAAATCCCTCTGAACAGTATGGAAGGGCACCTTCCAGGTGCCTGAAGACACGGCACAGGACTCAGGCTTGCCAGTCATCCTCCCGGGGCCACCATCACAACACGATCCCACCACTCCCTACAAACACACAATGACATGACCTGTCTCCCTCTAGAAAGGATCAATCCATCCACTCCATCCTTTCCCCTACATGGTGTATTCCCCTAAGCATCTTGG
>NW_016836244.1:0-2886 GCF_001698545.2 Rhinopithecus bieti | reverse complement strand
CTGTAGTCCCAGCTACTTGGGAGGCTGAGGTGGGAGGATCACTTGAGCATGGGAGGTGAAGGCTTCAGTAAGCCAAGATCACACCACTGCACTCTAGCCTAGGTGACAGAGTGAGACCCTGTCTCAAAAAATAAAGTCTTTAAAAAACATAAATAAATATAAATACCATAGCTAGAGCAGAACTTTGTGGTCTGTTATCGTTAGTTACTCTTTCCAGTGATAAATTACCATTGCTGCTAAAATGAATAATTAGCTTTATTTAATGAGCTTAAGAGCTCTTCTGGGAGCCACCCTCAGTCGATTGTCAGTCTTGGAAGGAGTCCAGTGATCTTTAACCAGTCTAATCTTCCTTCACCAGTCATTTTTAAAAATACAGTGAAGTAATGATTATCTAACCATCCCTTTTTCCTGCAAATTATCTTTGTCAAGAGGGAATTTTTGAATTAGACTGCTTAGAAGCCTCTTCCCTTGAGACAAGTTGGAAATAAGCTTGTCATCAATTATTGATCTGACAAATTAAAAAAAAAAAAAAGGAACTAGGCTGTGTGCAGTGGCTCACCTGTATTCCCAGAACTTTGGGAGGCCAAGGTGGGAGAATCACCTGACCGCAGGAGTTTGAGACCAGCCTGGACAACATCAAGAGACCATATCTCTACAAAATGTTTAGAAATTAGCCAAGCACAGTGGTGTTTGCCTGTAGTCCCAGCTATTTAGGAGACTAAGGTGGGAAGATCACTTGAGCCCAGGAGTTCGAGACTGCAGTGAACTATGATTGCACCACTACACTCCAGCCTGGGCCATAAAGTGATACCCTGTCTGAAAAAAAAAAAAAAGAGTTGCTCTACCAGACTCCTGTTTCTCCCCCTTCGAATTTTTATAATGAAATCTTCCTACAACACACTCAGATCAATATTTTCTAGAACATTTAGACAGTCCCATGGTCCTATACAGTCAGGTTCAGCCCTTTACATAACATACAAGATGTGGCCACAGCCCTCTGCCATGTGCCTCCAACACCACATTTCCAGCCCTGGGAGCCTCCTTCGTCTTCCCAGAAACTCCGTGGGACTTTGCTTTCCTTAGGCCTGGAGCACTGTAGAGCTGGGCAAGCTTCCATAGCTCACGCTGGTGTTAATCATCACCATTCTCCTAGTACACAATCTCTGATCCACTTACAGTTCCTGTGAGCTTTAGGGACTCATTGTGGGAAGAATGAGAAATATAAACCCAAAAGATGGCCAACCCCTGGGCCCTGGCCTACTGTCCTCCATTTCCTACTGCCCCAGCAGATGCTGCACCCTTGGGCCAGCCGTGTACTTTGTGTGCCCTGTACCTCTCTCAGAAGTTTTCGTGAAGCCAGGTGTGGTGGCGCACGCCTGTAGTCCCAGCTACTCATCAGGCTGAGGCAGGAGGATCGCTTGAGCCCAGAAGTTGGAGGCTGTAGCAAGCTACAGTCATACCACTGCACTCCAGCCTGGGTGACAGACCGAGACCCTGTCCCTAAAAAAAAAAAAAAAGTAATTGTCCATGAGTTGTCATCAAAGGTATACATGTGAGGCCAGGCACAGTGACTCACGCCTGTAGTCCCAGCACTTTGGGAAGCCAAGGTGGGCAGATTGCTTGAGCCCAGGAGTTCAAGACCAGCCTGGACATTGTGGCAAATCCTGTCTCTACAAAAAATACAAAAAATTAGCCAGGCATTGTGGCACAAGCCTGTGGTCCCAGCTACTCCGGAGGCTGAAGTGGGAGGATCACTTGAGCCCAGGAGTTTAAGGCTGCAGAGAGCTGTGATTGCACCGCTGCACTCCAGCCTGGGTGATGGAGTGAGACCCTGTTTCAAAAACAACAAAAAAAAATATACACATGAGCTGCCCACACTAGCCTCTGAATTAGCAGTGCCTGGCACTTCGCTGAATTAATGTCCCTAGAATGTCTACTCCCTCTTCACGGTTACTGTCCTCTTCTCAGCTGACTCTACATAGAGTGACTCAGTAGTCAGCAACAAGGAATGTCACTGCTGGCAAAGTCATCTGCAAGGTGATTAGACACTGGGTCTCTAGTTGCAGTTCTGCCACTAACAGGCTGTATGTACAAGGGAAGTTTTCTTTATTTACATAGACTTGGTAAGGGTTTTTGAAATATTAGAGGGCTGGGAACCATTTTGATGATTTCAGGAAAGGAAGGAAAATCACCTGTTGGGTGCCTCCTGAGCGGGTGTCAGAACCTGGGATAGGCACTGTTGCCGGTCATCCCCCACTTGGTCCTCAGAACTTGCTGAGATAGGTGTGACAATTGCATAACTGCTGACAGCCAACCCAAGGAAGTCACTGCAAAGGGACCTGCTACCCACTGAATTTCACACCATTCATTCATTTATTCATTCACTTAGTAGATATTGGTTATTGAGTGCTTGCCAGGTATCAGTCCCTGCATCAGGTGCTAGCGATAATGAGAGAACTAAGCCCCAGTCCATGACGTCGTGGCGTTTACAGTCTATCTAGCCTTGCAGCTTTATGCTGCCTTTAACAAAGGTCCTGTAGAAGAAATTATTGCTCACTCGCCGCCACTAGCCCGAACACTGCATCCTCCTGCTGCTCAGCCACCCTCTTCTCCACGATGGTGATGGAAGAAGAGATCATCATGCTTATCATTGACAATGGCTCTGGCAGGTCCAAAGCTGGCTTTGCTAGGGATGATGCCCCCCGAACCATGTTCCCCTCCATTGTCGGGTGCCCCGGGCACCAGATCATGATGGTGGACATGGATGGGCCAGAAGGACTCCTATGTGGGTGACAAGGCCCAGAGCAAGTGCAGCATCCTGACCCTGAAGTACCCCATTGAGCAGGGCATAGTCACCAACCGGGATGACATGGAGAAGGTCTGGCA
>NW_016836243.1:0-1302 GCF_001698545.2 Rhinopithecus bieti | reverse complement strand
GCTTCTATTATGCAGTTTTGAAAGTCTGCCATGGACGGATTCACAAAGGGACATTCGGCAGGCCATTCGAGGAATATATGGAATGCTATGGTGAAAAAGGAAATATCATCAGACAAAAACTGGAAAGAAGATTTCTGTGAAACTGCGTTGTGGTAGATATGTCTATTCACCTCCCATAGATAAAACTTTTTTCTATTACGCAGTTTTGAAACTGTGTAATGGACAAAAACACGAATTGACATTAGGGAACACATTCAGGCCTGTGGGGAAATAGGAGATATCTTCACATAAATACTGGTGAGAAGCTTTCTGAGAAACTGCTTTGTGATGTGTGCATTCCACTCAAGGATTTATGCCTCTTTTCTCATAAGGCAGTTTTTGAACACTGTTCCTGTAAAACTGAGAAGTTTGGAAGCTCTTTCTTTGAGGAATTTGTGAAGGGATATTAAGTGGTTACCCTCGGGTTGTGGTGAGTAAGGAAACGTCTTCCAATGAAAACTGCAGAGAAGCTTTCAGAGCAACTGCTTTGTGGTGTGTGTGATCATCTCATAGAGTTAAATCGTTCTTTGGATTGAGCAGTTTGATATCTCTGTTTCTGTGGAACCTGAACAAGGACATTTGAAAACGAACTCAAGAATATGTGAAAAAGAAATACGCACCAATAAAAAAGAGAAGGAAACACTCTGTGATACTACTCTAGGTCGCATGAATTCCACTCACACAGTTAAGCTTCTGTCTTCATTGAGCAGTATTCTAACACTGTTTTTGTTTAGTCTGTGAAGTGATATGCTGGAGTGCTTTGAGGATTTCTGTCAAAAAGGAAATATCTTCAGATACATATCGGAGAGAAGATTTCCGAGGAGCTGCTTTGTGACATGTGCATTCCACTCAAAGGGTTATACATTCTTTCTCCTAGAAGGTTGGGGAATCCCGTTTGGAGAAAAAGCTACAAGGGGACATTCGGGAATATATGGACTGCCATGGTGAAAAAGGAAATATCATCAGACAAAAACTGGAAAGAAGCTTTCTGTGAAACTGCATTGTGGTAGATATGGCTATTCACCTCCCATAGATAAAACTTTTTTCTATTACGCAGTTTTGAAATTGCGTAAAGGACGGAAATGCAAAGGGATATTAGGGAACACATTCAGGCCTATGGGGAAATAGGAGATATCTTCACATAAAACTGGAGGGAAGCTTTCTGAGAAACTGCTTTGTGATGTGAGCATTCCAGTCAGGGAATTATACCTCTTCTCTCATAAAGCAGTTTTGAACACTGTTCCTGTAAAACCGAAAAGTGAT
>NW_016836242.1:0-955 GCF_001698545.2 Rhinopithecus bieti | reverse complement strand
CAAGGCTTACGTGATGCTCCTGCCTCAGCCCGGAAGTAGCTGGGACCTCCAGGGGAGCATCTCCACACTCAGCTCTTTTCTGTATTTTTAGTAGAGATGGGGTTTTGCCACGTTGCATAGGCTGGTCTGGAATTCCTAGGCTCACGTGATACACCTGCCTCGGCCTCCCAAAGTGTTGGGATTATAGGCATGAGCCACTGCACCCGGCCTGAGATTCTTAATTTTAATGAAATTACACTTTATCAGTCTTTTCCTTTATGGTTACTGCTTTTTGTGTCCTGTTTAAGAAATCAACGCCTAACCTAAGAGTATGAACACATTTTTGTGTGTTAACCTTATAACAATTTTATTTTAGTTTTTGCATTTTTTTTTTTCAGACAAGGCCTCACTCTATTGCTCAGGCTAGAGTGTGGTGGCAGCATCTCAGCTCACTGCAACCTCCACCTCCTGGCTCAAGCGATCCTCCCACCTCAGCCTCCTGAGTAGCTGCGAGTGTACGCATGCGCCACCATGCCTGGCTAATTTTCCTATTTTTTGTAGAGATGGGGATTCAACATGTTTCCCAGGTTGGTTTGAAATCTTGGGCTCAAGTAATCTGCCCGCTTCAGCCTCCCAGAGTGCTGGGATTACAGGTGTGAGCCACCCCACTTGGCTATGATTCACTATTTACCACATGGATGTGTCTGCTTGATTTAGCGCCATTTATTGAAAAGACCATCCTTTTCTTTCTGCACCGTGTGGCACCTTTTTTCATAAATCGAATGACTGTATGGTCATCTGATTTCTGAAATTAGTGTGGGTCTGTTTCTCTATCTGGATCAACCTGGGTAACATAGTGAGATCCCATCTCTACAAAAAATAGAAATAATAAATAAATGAATAACATTTAAAAAACAAGTGCGTAGAGCCAATGGAGTCATAGGTGATCATTTAAAAATGATTGTCTGTTTCTTGG
>NW_016836241.1:0-847 GCF_001698545.2 Rhinopithecus bieti | reverse complement strand
TAGTTAGCTCTTCTTGTTGAATTGATCCTTTTACCATTATGTAATGGTGTTCTTTGTCTCTTTTGATCTTTGTTGGTTTGAAGTTTGTTTTATCAGAGACTAGGATTGCAACCTCTGCTTTTTTAGTTATCCATTTGTTTGGCAGATCTTCCTCCATCCCTTTATTTTGAGCCTATGTGTGTCTCTGCATGTGAGATAGGTCTCCTGAATACAGTACACTGATGGGTCTTGACTCTTTATCCAATTTGCCAGTCTGTGTCTTTTTATGGGGGCACTTAGCCCATTTACATTTAGGGTTAATATTGTTATGTGTGAATTTGATCCTGTCATTACGATGTTAGTTCGTTATTTTGCCCGTTAGTTGATGCAGTTTCTTCCTAGCATCGATGGTCTTTACAGTTTGGCATGTTTTTGCAGTGGCGGGTATGGGTTTTTCCTTTCCATGTTTAGTGCTTCCTTCAGGATCTCTTGTAAGGCAGGGCTGGTGGTGACAAAATCAGTATTTGCTTGTCTGTAAAGGATTTTATTTCTCCTTCACTTATGAAGCTTAGTTTGGCTGGATATGAAATTCTGGGTTGAAAATTCTTTTCTTTAAGAATGTTGAACATTGGCCCCCAGTGTCTTATGGCTTGTAGAGTTTCTGCTGAAAGATCCACTGTTAGTCTGATGGGCTTCCCTTTGTGGGTGACCCTACCTTTCTCTCTGTCTGCCCTTAACATTTTTTCCTTCATTTCAACCTTGGTGAACCTGACAATTATGTGTCTTGGAGTTCCTCTTCTCTAGGAGTATGTTTGTGGTGTTCTCTTTATTTCCTGAATTTGAATGTTGGCCTGCCTTGCCAGGTTGT
>NW_016836240.1:0-516 GCF_001698545.2 Rhinopithecus bieti | reverse complement strand
CTAAGCCTTTTCACTTATACGTAGACGAAAGCCGGGGCATAGCAAAAGCAGTTTTAACTCAAAATTTGGGTCCTGTGGCGTAGGCCAGTTGCATACCTCTCAAAGAGACTGGACCCGGTGGCTGCAGGATGGCCTCCTTGCCTCCGGATGATTGCAGCAACAGCCCTGATGGTCAAAGATGCTGATAAACTGGCCATGGGCCAAGAATTACAAGTCACCACCCCCCACGCTGTCGAAGGCATCCTTAGACAGCCCCTGACTGATGGCTCAGTAATGCTCGGCTTACCCATTACCAGGGGCTGTTGCTGAACCCCTCAGAATAATATTCAAACCCCGACGGCCCTAAACCCAGCATCGTTACTGCCAGACCCGGACCTAAGTAAGCCGCTCCACAACTGCGCTGAAATACTAGCCCAGGTACATGGAGTCAGAGAAGACCTCCAGGACCGGCCGCTGCCAGATACAGACCTCACCTGGTTCACTGACGGGAGCAGCTTCGTTCACCAAGGACAGAGG
>NW_016836239.1:0-389 GCF_001698545.2 Rhinopithecus bieti | reverse complement strand
GGGCTGGTCACCTTGAGCATCTGGGAGTGTCTGGGTAAGTGAAGTCTGGGCAAGGCAGCATCCACACATCTGTGTAGTTCTCACTCTGTCCACGTTATCCAGCAATGCCACAAAATTCTCAAGTAAGTGTTCTCCAAGTGCATATTCAGTTAGTGTTTGGAAAGTGCATAGGTACCTCATAGAGCGCCTTCAGGAGGAGCTAGGAGCCCAGGAATGAGAGCAGGTGTGAGGCCTGTGCTCTCTTTGCATAGATAAAATATACATGTGCATATCTGAGGCCAGAAAGTGAGATTGGGGCCAGAATGTGGAAGTCCTTACCTGTCGGATACTAGGGAGCCACTGAGGGTTTCGGAGAGAATCGCGCCTCTGATGTGCGGCATGCCTTGGAG